>NC_092737.1:14778116-15070616 GCF_047496885.1 Scyliorhinus torazame
TTCTGGGGTTGTTGGGACCTCTACAAACGGGATGGTCTACATCTGGACCAGAGGGGTACCAATATCCTGGGGGGGGGGAAATTTGCGAATGCTCTTCGGGAGGGTTTAAACTAGTTCAGTAGGGGATTAGGAACCTGAATTGTAGCTCCAGTATACAGGAGGTTGAGAGTAGTGAGGTCATGAGTAAGGTTTCAAAGTTGCAGGAGTGTACCGGCAGGCAGGAAGGTGGTTTAAAGTGTGTCTTCTTCAATGCCAGGAGCATCCGGAATAAGGTGGGTGAACTTGCGGCATGGGTTGGTACCTGGGACTTCGATGTTGTGGCCATTTCGGAGACATG
The DNA here is from genome assembly GCF_047496885.1 of Scyliorhinus torazame. NCBI lineage: Eukaryota > Metazoa > Chordata > Chondrichthyes > Carcharhiniformes > Scyliorhinidae > Scyliorhinus > Scyliorhinus torazame. The sequence continues at coordinate 14,778,454 of NC_092737.1, forward strand.
GATGGAGCAGGGACAGGAATGGTTGTTGCAGGTGCCGGGGTTTAGATATTTCAGTATGCTCAGGGAAGGTGGTAAAAGAGAGGGAGGGGTGGCATTGTTAGTCAAGGACAGTATTACGGTGGCAGAAAGGACGTTTGGTGAGGACTCGCCTACTGAGGTAGTCTGGGCTGAGGTTCGAAACAGGAAAGGAGAGGTCACCCTGTTAGGGGTTTTCTATAGGCCTCCAAAAAGTTCCAGAGATGTAGAGGAAAGGATTGCAAAGATGATTCTGGATAGGAGCGAAAGCAACAGGGTAGTTGTTATGGGGGACTTTAACTTTCCAAATATTGACTGGAAACACTATAATTCGAGTACTTTAGATGGGTCAGTTTTTGTCCAATGTGTGCAGGAGGGTTTCCCGACACAGATAGGCCAACGAGAGGCGAGGTCATATTAGATTTGATATTGGGTAATGAACCAGGACAGGTGTTAGAGTTGGAGGTAGGTGAGCACTTTGGTGATAGTGACCACAATTCGATTACGTTTCCTTTAATTATGGAAAGGGATAGGTATATACTGCAGGGCAAGAGTTATATCTGGGGGAAAGGCAATTATGATGCGATGAGGCAAGACTTAGAATGCATCGGATGGAGAGGAAAACTGCAGGGGATGGGCGCAATGGAAATGTGGAGCTTGTTCAAGGAACAGCTACTGCATGTCCTTGATAAGTATGTACCTGCCAGGCAGGGAGGAAGTGGTCGAGCGAGGGAACCGTGGTTTACTAAAGCAGTCAAAACACTTGTCAAGAGGAACAAGGAGGCTTATGTAAAGATGAGACATGAAGGTTCAGTTAGGGCGCTCGAGAGTTACAAGTTAACTAGGAAGGACCTAAAGAGAGAGCTAAGAAGAGCCAGGAGAGGACATGAGAAGTCTTTGACAGGTAGGATCAAGGATGACCCGAAAGCATTTTATAGATATGTCAGGAATAAAAGAATGACTAGGATAAGAGTAGGGCCAGTCAAGGACAGTAGTGGGAAGTTGTGCGTGGATCCGAGGAGATAGGAGAGATGCTAAATGAATATTTTTCGTCAGTATTCACACAGGAAAAAGACAATGTTGTCGAGGAGAATACTGAGATTCAGGCGACTAGACCAGAAGGGCTTGAGGTTCATAAGGAGGAGGTGTTACCAATTCTGGAAAGTGTGAAAATAGATAAGTCCCCTGGGCCGGATGGGATTTATCCTAGGATTCTCTGGGAAGCTAGGGAGGTGGTTGCTGAGCCTTTGGCTTTGATCTTTAAGTCAACTTTGTCTACAGGAATAGTGCCAGAAGACTGGAGGATAGCAAATGTTGTCCCCTTGTTCAAGAAGGGGAGTAGAGACAACCCCGGGAACTATAGACCAGTGAGCCTTACTTCTGTTGTGGGCAAGGTCTTGGAAAGATTTATAAGAGATAGGATGTATAATCATCTGGAAAGGAATAATTTGATTAGAGATAGTCAACACGGTTTTGTGAAGGGTAGGTCGTGCCTCACAAACCTTATTGAGTTCTTTGAGAAGGTGACCAAACAGGTGGATGAGGGTAAAGCAATTGATGTGGTGTATATGGATTTCAGTAAATCGTTTGATAAGGTCCCCCACGGTAGGCTATTGCAGAAAATACGGAGGCATGGGATTCAGGGTGATTTAGCAGTTTGGATCAGAAATTGGCTAGCTGGAAGAAGACAACGGGTGGTGGTTGATGGGAAATGTTCAGACTGGAGTCCAGTTACTAGTGGTGTACCACAAGGATCTGTTTTGGGGCCACTGCTGTTTGTCATTTTTATAAATGACCTGGACGAGGGCATAGAAGGATGGGTGAGTAAATTTGCAGATGACACTAAAGTCGGTGGAGTTGTGGACAGTGCGGAAGGATGTTACACGTTACAGAGGGACATAGATAAGCTGCAGCGCTCAGCTGAGAGGTGGCAAATGGAGTTTAATGCAGAAAAGTGTGAGGTGATTCATTTTGGAAGGAATAACAGGAAGACAGAGTACTGGGGTAATGGTAAGATTCTTGGTAGTGTGGATGAGCAGAGAGATCTCGGTGTCCATGTACATAAATCCCTGAAAGTTGCCACCTAGGTTGAGAGGGTGGCAACTCTGGTGCGGCCGCATTTGGAGTATTGCGTGCAATTCTGGTCGCCGCATTCTAGGAAGGATGTGGAAGCATTGGAAAGGGTGCAGAGGAGATTTACCAGAATGTTGCCTGATATGGAGGGAAGATCGTATGAGGGAAGGCTGAGGGACTTGAGGCTCTTTTCGTTAGAGAGAAGAAGGTTAAGAGGTGACTTAATTGAGGCATACAAGATGATCAGAGGATTAAATAGGGTGGACGGTGAGAACCTTTTTCCTCAGATGGTGATGTCCAGCACGAGGGGGACATAGCTTTAAATTGAGGGGAGATAGATATAGGACAGATGTCAGAGGTAGGTTCTTTACTCAGAGAGTAGTAAGGGCGTGGAATGTCCTGCCTGCAACAGTAGTGGACTCGCCAACATTAAGGGCATTCAAATGGTCATTGGATAGACATATGGACGATAAGGGAATGATGGGCTTTAGAGTGGTTTCACAGGTCGGCGCAACATCAAGGGCCGAAGGGCCTGTACTGCGCTGTAATGTTCTATGTTCCTCACAGCTCACCCTCCCGCCCAGTTTTGTGTCTTCTGGAGATTTTACATTTAGTTCCCTCATCAATATCATCAACATATATTGTGACTAGCTGGTGTCGCAGCACTGATCTCTGAGGTATTCCATGAGTCACCGTCTGCCATTCGGAAAGAAACTGCTTATTCCTACTCTTTGTTTCCTGTCTGCCAACCAGTTTTCTATCCATCTCAATACACTACCCGCAATCCCATGCGCTTTAATTTTACACGCTAAACTCTTACATGGGACCTTGTCGAAAGTCTCTGGAAGTCCAAATATACCACAACCACTGGCTCCCCCTCATCAACTCTACTAGTTACATCCTCGAAGAATTTCAGTGGATTTGTCGAGCGTGATTCCCCTTCCTAAATCCATGATGACTCTGTCCGATCCTGCCACTGTTTTCCAAGTGCTGTGCTATAAAATCTTTGATAATAAGCTCTCGAATTTTCGCCAATACCGATTTCAAGCTGACTGGTGTATAATTCCCTGTTTTCTCTTTACCTCCCTTTTTAATTAGTGGGGATACATTAGCTACCCTCCAATCTGCAGGAACTATTCCAGAGTCTATCGAATCCTTCAATCAGTCTTCACACCATGGGCTGGATTGTCCGATTTTGAGACTAAGTGTGATGCCGTCGTGAAATCTGTGGACTTTTATGACGGCAAAAACGGCGCAACAGGTGTAAGGATTCAGCAACTCTAAATGGGCTAGCACGCCGCCATATGAAACGCAAACGTCTTGATGCGAAACGGTGCCGGATTTTGAAGGGAACGGACTTTCCGTCACAGCTGTCTCCAACACCCTCCACCATCTCAGAGACTATCACCTCGGTTGGGCACATTGTGATGAGGTTCCTGGGACACTATCTGGTGTGCAACGCACCAGTCGGTCCGGTCCAGCAGGTGGAGGTAGGAGCAACCGAGGGGCCAGTCGGCCAGGGGGGCAGCCCGGCCCCAGGAACCAGCTGCCGCCCAGACGGGTCTAGAGCTCCTGGAACATCGAGTCCCACCCACAGTGGAGATGCAGGTCGAGACCCAGGGACTATGGGAGGGGATGACGGCCGTCATCCAGCACCAGCGGCCGCAGGTGGAGGAGTCCATCCGTGTGCAGGCGCAGGGGCTGGTGCCAGTCTGCGTGCCACCCAGGCTGAAACCGTATGGGTGGCATCCGCTATGGAGGCAATGGGGGCGACAGTGTCGGATATGGGTCAGCGTGTCCAAGGCCAGGGGCATTCTGTGCAGGCGGGGGCTGAGGCCCAGGACAGGGCTGCCATCTCACAAGCAGCCACATGCCAGGGCTATCTGGACATCGCAGCGGCGCTCCTCAGCATGGTCCAGTGACCGCAGGCCATTGCTGAGAGCGTTGGCAGCATTGCCCAGGCGCAGGCCGGCGTGGCGCAGACTGAGAAGGAGGTGGCCCACACGCAGAGGGACATGGCCCACACCCTGAGGGATGCGGCCCACTCACTGGCACAGGCACTCAGTGTGGTGGCACAGTCGCACCGTGACGTGGTACAGATCCAGCTGGAGATGGTCCACTCCCTGTGCTCCATGGCCACGAGCAAGCAGACCCTGGTCGAGACCAAAGCGGGCCTCCAGGACTGGCATTAGCAGCTGGCGGGGGGCCTCAGGGGATGGTTCCACTCGCACCTCAGTCCCATGGAGTAGCACGGAGGCCATCGGGCACCCCGAGGGAGGAGGAGTTGCTGGGGCCCGTGCCAGTGACACCCCACAGGGGAGGTGTCCGAACACCGCAGCACCTCGAACTCCACCCCCTCCCCCCACCTTCTGTCCGTGGTGCATCTGGTGGGTAGCGGGCAGAACAGGGTGGCACCACGCCGGAGCAGCAGCCGGGCCCATTCAGGATTGGATGCCCCAGAAGACATGCGCCAATAGGGACCCTTGTCACAGGGCAGGAGTCACAGCAGTCCTCCTCCACTCCTGCTGTACCGTCTGGGGAACCACCTTGACGTAGTGTTAGGGCGCGTAAGGCCAGAAAGTTCGACACCAGTTAAGTTGGCACTGGTGAAGGCACAGTTCAATTATAGGGGTTGGGCGCAAACTGTATATAGTTGTTCACAATAAACACCTGTTAAGACCGTTAACACCTGCCTCTGTGCTCTGTCCGATGGATGTGGGGGTGAGGCGGTCAGTGTTGGCCAGTGGGAGTGGGGGGGGAGGGGGGGTAGAGGACAAGTGAAGGCCCCGTGGGTGGGCCGTGCTCCTCCACACACCCCCACCCCGTCATCATCTTCCACCCCATGGACCAGACTCGCTGTTACTGCAAACCCAGGAAGCCCAGCTCGTAGGGCCGCAGGTAAGTATAATGGAGGGGGTGTGCATGCGGGTGGTTTGATGGGTGTGGTAGGTGAGGGGGAGTGGGATGGTGGTGTCCGTGCCCCTGGGTAGCGTGTGTATCCCATAGTCAATGAAGCGTGTCTCAATGAGGGTGTCCTGTGGGCGCTGGCCCCGGCGATGGCATTGTGCGGCCTCCCCAGCCTGCCCGGGCCCCATGTCGTGCTCATTGTCCCCCTCCCCATTATCCACCTCGCCTGACGAGGCCTGCCCTTCCTCCTCATCCTCCTCTAGCACATTGCTCCTCTGCTGCACGATGTTGTGGAGGTCACAGCAGGCCACCACATTGCGGGCGAACCTCCTTGCCTGTTACTGGAGGCCTCCTCCGGAGTGGTACAGGCACCTGAAGCGCATCTTCAGGACCCCAAGCACCTCTCGACAACACACCTGGTCGCCCTATGGGCATCATTGTAGCGGGTCTCCGCGTCGGTCTGTGGGCACCGTTTAGGAGTCACCAGCCACAACTGCAATGGGTAACCCGTCACCCAGCAGCCAACCCTGCAGCCGGTGGGGTTGCTGTCACAATATACACATCAGTATATGATGGTGCAGAGACACACACTGACTGACACACTGATAGACCAATCAACACACACAACACAGCAGCCAATCACCAGTTAGGGCACGGTCATTATAAAGACAGTGGGCACTAGTTTTCCCGCTCATTCGGGATGCAGCCTCTGAGACAGACAGAGCCCAGAGTCAGTAGCACAAACATCCACCATGTGCTAGCAGTATAGGCTGGTCAGTTTAGGCATAGGTCTTTAGTCAAGCTAACATAGTGTTGACCCACAGTGCAAGTATGTTTAACAGCTCTTAGTTAAATAAGATAGAGTTGTACTATTACAAGTGTTGGTAGCCTGTCTATGTTCCTGCTAAGGTAAACGCAGTCTCCACAGAGCCAGAGTACTCAACACATCATGGTACCAGTATGTGATGTTAGAGTTTAATAGACCTGCCTTCAAGTGATCTGCCTTCGACCAGCAATCAGCCATCCGGTAGTATGGACAGCGTCCACCCTCCCCCGCCGCTCCGCATCACCGGCAACCTCGGTGCGAACTGGAAAATCTTTAAACAACGATTCCAGCTATACCTCAAAGCTACAGACCTGGAAGCTGCTTCAAACGCCAGGAAGATTGCTCTCTTCCTTTCCACGGCCGTGGACCATGCCATCCATATCTTCAACTCTCTCAACCTACGCTGAAGGTGAAGACAAGTCCAAGTTCAAGACAGTCCTGCTCAAATCCGAAGACCGCACTGCGCAGGCGTGCACTACATACGACCGCACCGTGCATGCGCGGTGGCGTACCGAACATTCTGACGTCACAACGTGCGGCAACTGTGGCTCCGCCCACTTAAAGCGGCAATGTTCTGCAAAATCCCGACGCTGTCTCCAATGTGGCAAGCTTGGCCACTATGCAGCCCTATGCAGGTCTGCTCAACCTTCTATCTTTCGTCACTCCAACCAGCCATGCAGGGATGTCCGAACCATCCAGCCACCGGTCACCGATTCCGACTCCAATTTGATTCCGGACCTTGACACCGAAGACCCTAAAGCACCATTTCGGGTGGGCATCATCACCAAACACAAGATGCCCCAGTGTTGGTAACCTGTCTATGTTACTGCTAAGGTAAATGCAGTCTCCACAGATCCAGAGTACCCAACACATCAGTTGCCTCTCAAACATGTTGGGAATCACCGAGTGCCCCAAGATGAAGGAGTCATGTACACTTCCCGGGTATCGGGCGCAGTCGTGCATAATGGGCATCTGATGGTCTCAGACCAGCTGAATGTTCATGGAGTGGTATCTCTTCCTGTTTGTGTACAGTGGCCTGTTATGCGCCGGTGGCCGTAGGGTGACATGCATCTCATCGATCACCCCCTGGACCCGGGACATCTAGGTGATGGCAGCAAAGCCCACTGCCTCGGCATCCTGGTGGGCGCTATCCACAGCATACCGTATGTACCGGTCCCCCTGGGCATACAGGGCACCAGTGATGCACCTGTGCGGCGACGCCTGTGAAATCCCGGACGGGTCCCCACTCGGCGACTGAAACGACTCCGGCGCATAGAAGTTGAGGGCGATGGTCACCTTGACAGTTACCGGGAGTGGGTGACCTCCGCCATACCCCTGCATTGCCAGGTGTAGCATCATTTGGTAGATATGACTGACTGCCTCCCTGCTCATCCGTTGTCTCCGCCTGCATGCCCGGTCCGCCAGGCCCTCAAATGACATGTGTCGCCGGTACAAGCGAGGCCTCATTCGGCGGCCACTTGGCACCTCCTCCTCCTCATCCTGTTGGGCGGCCTGCCCTCCAGCCTGTGCAGCTAGCACCTGCCCCTCTACAGCCCGTTCCTCTGCTGCAGCCTCCGCCTCTTCTCTCAGCGGCCTCCGCTCATGCTGCCACAGGGCTTTATACAGAGATGCGGCCATCGCCATAATTGCCAGCATCGCAGGTTGATGTCCAAAAGCCATTATTTGGGGCAGGGGGCGCGGTGAAAGGCCAACATGTTAGCATGGCGCATACACCCGTGCCCAACCTGTACCATGGGCTACACAGTGGCCCTGGTTGGCACTGCAGGCCCCACCCACACAGGTCCACCACTGCTGCACCACGGCCCTGTTGATGCCGCCGCTCCTGGCGCCCGGGCACCGTTAGCTGGCACTGCCCTCACTGGGGGCTGCCGTCGGTGCGGCCCTGGGTGGCTGCCGGTTGGGTGGGCTGTTCAGGGGCGGGAGGGGGGGGGTCGCACCCATACGGCCGGTGTCACTGTGTAGAACCAGGGGCCGTGGTGGATGGCCGCTGTAATGGCGCAAGGTGTCTGGGCACCACCCCAGTCCTGTGGGGGGCACCTCGGCTGCTGGGCACACCCTCTCCCACCCCTCCTCCTTCCCCGGCCCTGGCAGAGCACCCCCCCCCCCGCCGCAGCCAGTGTCCAAGCCAGCAGCCCACAGTCACCCCACGTCATTTCCTACCTCCTCCCTCTCGCTCAGAAGCCAGGACGCCAGGATTTTTATTAGCACAAGAGAACCACACCATCGGGAACTCGGCCCATCCAAGGCGCTGAATCACGGAGGCCCCGGAGTATCGGGCGTCAGGCCCGCTAATGATACGCCTATTGTACTTTTAGGCCGTGCGCCGTATTTCCGCCATTTTGGGGGGGGGCCAGAGAATCCCAAATTGTCGTCAAACTGGCGTCTACCTCGATTTCGGCGTTGGAAGCTTTTCTCCGCCCTGTTGCTCTACTAAGATTGATTTCCTTCAGTTCTTCTCTCCCACTAAACCCTGCATTCCCCAACATTTCTGGTATTTATTTGTATCCTCCTTTGTGAAGACAGATATAAAGTATGTATTTAATTGCTCAGTAATTCCTCTGTTCCCCATTTTAAATTCCCGTGTTTCTGGCTGTAAGGGACCTACATTTGTCTTCACAATCTTTTTCTCTTCACACATCTATTGAAACTTTTACAGTTAGTTTCTTGAAATTTTTTAATAACCTTCATTGTCACAAGTCGGCTTACATTGCAATGAAGTTACTGTGAAAATCCCCTCGTCGCCACTTTCTGGCACCTGTTCGGGTACATAGAGGGAGAATTCAAAATGTCCAAATTGCCTAACAGCACGTCTTTCGGGACTAGTGGGAGGAAACCGGAGCACCTGGAGGAATCCCACGTCGACACGGGGAGAACGTGCAGACACCGCCGGGAATCGAACCTGGGACCCTGGTGCTGTGAGGCCACAGTGCTAACCACTGTGCTAATATGCTGCCCATGTTCCCCGTAAGCTTACTGTCATACTCTATTTTCCCCTTCTTAATCAATTCCTTGGTCCTGCTTTGCTGAATTCCAAACAGTTCCCAATCCTCAGGTCTGTTGGTTTTTTGGGGGCCAATCTGTATGCTTCTTCCTTGGATATATAGCTATCTCTGCTCCCCATTATTTGGCCACCTTTCCCATTTTACTTTTGCACTAGGCAGGAATAAAAAATAATTGCAGTTCCTCTATGCGCTCATTGAATGTTTGCCATTGTTTCTCCACCATCAACCCTTTACAAACGTTTCCCAGTCCATCAAAGAACAAAGAAAAATTACAGCACAGGAACAGGCCCCTCGGCCCTCCAAGCCTGCGCCGATCCAGATCCTCTATCTAAAACTGTCGCCTATTTTCTAAGGATCTGTATCCCTCTGCTCCTTGCCCATTCATGTATCTGTCTAGATACATCTTAAATGACGCTATCGTGCCCGCCTCTACCACCTCCACCGCCAATGCATTCCAGGCAAACACCACCCTCTGCGTAAAGTACTTTCCACGCATATCTCCTTTAAACTTTTCCCCTTTCAGCTTGAACTCGTACCCCTAGTAATTGAGTCCCCCACTCATGGAAAAAGCTTCTTTCTATCCACCTTGTCTATATTTCTCATGATTTTGTAGACCTCAATGAGGTCCCCCTTCAACCTTCGTCTTTCTAATGAAAATAATCCTAATCTACTCAACCTTTCTTCATAGCTGGCGCCCTCCATACCAGCCAACATCCTGGTGAACCTTCTCCAAAGCATCCACATCCTTTTGGCGACCAGAACTGTACGCAGTATTCGAAATGTGGCCGAACCAAAGTCTTATACAACTGTAACATTACCTGCTAACTCTTGTACTCAATACCTCTTCCGATGAAGGAAAGCATGCCGTATGCCTTCTTGACCACTCTATCGACCTGCGCAGCCATCATCAGGGTACAATGGACCTGAACACTCAGATCTCTCTGTACATCAATTTTTCCCAGGGCTTTTCCATTTACCGTATAGTTCGCTCTTGAATTGGATCGTCCAAAATGCATCACATCATAGATAATTCGTACCTCATACCATTGTAGTTTACTTTATTAAGATTTTGGATCCATTTCAGAATCAACTCGATCACTCTCTTTCTTGAAGAAAAATTATTTCATGTTATGGTCACTCATCCCCAAGGGCTCCCACGCAACTAGATTGTCAATGATTCCTTTCTCATTACACAATACCCAGTCTAGAACGGCCTATTCTCCAGTTGCTTCCTCATTTTATTGGTCCAGTGTTATGGGCCAGGGCTTAAAAACGCCAAAGTGTATTATGAAGCTCACCTGACCTGTAACTTTTATGTTGAATTTGGCTACGATGAGCCCAACAGCCTTCACTTCAGGTGTGATTCATCAGACTTCCTGGGAACATCGATTAAAACAAAGTTTATTATAAGAATGCAGTTAACATATTAAAAAAAATCAGCAAGAATTTGTTATCAATTATAAACATGAAAACAGTAATCTATATACATAACTCTTAATGAATCCCCCCTTAGCTGTTCCAATTCAATAACAAAATCCAATAAACCAAAACCCCTTTCAGGGGCGTGGCCCAGCACACTGTAATCTCACTTGATTGGGACTGGTCCTTTCCCTGAGATTCTGGTCCAGTTTCCAACCAGCCGTTTCAAAACTCCTTCTGGAAGGCAGCTCTATCTTTAAAGTTACCAAGGCCGTTAGCCACACCCAATGTGCTGTCAGTTCCCTGGAACAGCTTTAAACTAAAAACAGAGAAAACAGGGAAACTTCCTGCCATCCAAACGAACAAACCGAAAATGAAACCAAAACACTAAACCCCCTCTCACCTGACAGCCACAGCCCAACTCCACCCACAAATAACATCACTGAAGCTATGCTACAAGTCCTGTTGCAAAACAAAACCTTTCTTAAAGGGACATTCACATAACAAGAACAAAGAACAAAGAAATGTACAGCACAGGAACAGGCCCTTCGGCCCTCCAAGCCTGCGCTGACCATGCTGCCCGTCTAAACTACAATCTCCTACACTTCCGGGGTCCATATCCCTCTATTCTCATACTATTCATGTATTTGTCAAGATGCCCCTTAAACGTCACTATCGTCCCTGCTTCCACCACCTCCTCCGGCAGCGAGTTCCAGGCACCCACTACCCTCTGTAAAAAACTAGCCTCGTATATCTCCTCTAAACCTTGCCCCTCGCACCTTAAATCTATGCCCCCTAGTAATTAACCACTCTATCCTGGGAAAAAGCCTCTGACTATCCACTCTGTCTATGCCCCTCATAATTTTGTATACCTCTATCAGGTCTCCCCTCAACCTCCGTCGTTCCAGTGAGAACAAACCGAGTTTATTCAATCGCTCCTCATAGCTAATGCCCTCCATACCAGGCAACATCCTGGTAAATCTCTTCTGCACCCTCTCTAAAGCCTCCACATCCTTCTGGTAGTGTGACGACCAGAATTGAACACTATACTCCAAGTGTGGCCTAACTAAGGTTCTATACAGCTGCAGACAACCAGACAACCATCCCATATACAATCCGGGAATTCCTCCACTACAGTATTGTGACTAATTTGATTTGCCCAATCTATATACAGATTAAAGTCACCCATAAATACAGATGTTCGGTATCACACACACTCTTTGAAACTCAACACACGGAATAACACACACACACAAAATCACACACGCACACACACAGAATCACACACACAGAATCACACATCATACACACAGAGAAACACAGACACACAGAATCACAAACAACACACACAGAATCACACACACACTGTTAGATCTGAGCTTTGGTTAGTGTATCTTTCATGTCGCCTCACGAGATACACCACTCGTCAGATTATGAAACAGAGCTTTGTGTATGGAGTAAATTGCTTTTATTCAGTTTGAATGAGATATCTCGTGATCAGTATTTTTCATTTGCAATACAGAGCCTCTTTAAAGTTCGCTTTGTCCAAGCAAATACAGAGTCCTGAGTTGAATTCAATGCAAATCAAAGCTCGAATGGTTCTTTTAATTGAATACAGAATACAGAAAGTTGAAAATAAAATCAAAATAGCTGTTCAAAGCGACAGGGCAAAGAAGTAGCTATGGAGATTAAAGTAAGTGATTCTAGAATGAATTATTCAAACCGGCTCATATACTTAAAAGGTGACTGCTGTCATTAATGTCTCTCCCCTTTCTAGCTGTGATTGGGTTAAAGTTCTTTCAAAGTTATGTTATGAGCGAGGCGTTTTCAGAACCCCAAAATGTATCATGGAATTCAACCAACCTCTCCCTTGAATGTATTTGTTGCGTTTCCTAGCACACGGCTTATTCCCTAGGTGTGGGATTACAATTATGGACACGTGGGTTTTTAAACACAAAACACTGTTTATTCCATGAACTCAACGTAACATCTTAAATAAACATTGGATCTCTTAATACCCCTTACTTCAAAGATAACTCCGAAAATATTGCAACAGTAAATAATTCCTTAAAATGTTCCTTCAAACTTCCAAGAGACTTAACACCTTTAAACAAAATCACATCAGATTAAAGGTTTAATATTATGAGTTTAAATCACCCAAATGATCCAGAGATGGTCTTTCATGGCAGAGATCCAGCTCACTGCAAAACACAGACCCACACCCAGCTCTTTTCTAAACTTGCAGCTTTCTGGAAACACACAGACACACACACGCACACACTGTTTTTAAACTGCAACTAAAAACCTGCAAAATGGCTGACCTCAGCTGAGATCCACCCACTCTCTGCCATCACTGTTTTCTTAAAGGTACATTGCTTAAACATCCAGTTCTTAAAGGCACTCTCGCATGACAGTTAATTCAACTTGATATGTATTTGTCCATCAAATTTTAACATGAGGCGATTTGCAATATGCCTTTCTTATGAATCTTATCGGTTGCTATGAAAACCGTTTCTGGGAGTGTTGCCCAAAATCTTTGACTTGGGCAAATATGTCCTTGGTTTGTCTGTCTAGGTTTATATTTTGATTATTCTCATGGGAAACAGCCTCTCTCACTGTCTGGTGTGTTTTAACAATATATTACAAGAAGCCATTTTAAGTTTTGGGCTATTTATTCCTTTAATTAGTTATATACTAAAAAGATAGATTCTTTACAAAAAAAGGTAGATTCTATCAGTCCCCCCTTTTGATTAGTCATAAGATGAATCAAAAATGAAATAGAATCAAAGAAGGAAAGGAATAAATGCAATAGGACAGTGAAAGGCATAGAGAGAGAGACTCATTCACATTGCCTTTAATGGTTCACTTATTTGAGAACAGCCTTCAACAACAGAGTGGGAAAAGCCTTGCAAGCGTTACAAACATCTTAATAATTCAATAAAACAAATCAAATGATAATATTGTAAAATATTAATACATTAATAATTTAACTTAATACAACATTGATTAAAGAACCTAGTAAAAATTGAAAAATTGCTTAAAACATTGATATACTGATTAAAAATTGATTACATGATTAAAATTGATTACATGATTACATAATTGAGTAATAAAAGGTTAATAATAATTATTTCATGTTGGCAAATAAAATGATTATACAGTAAAATAACGGAAGTTGAGTATATGATTTAGTAATAATTGGTATATGATTCAAAATTGATTATATAATTCAGTAATGAAATTATTAATAATAATTGATTAATACATGATTAAAATGCAGTAATAATGCAGTAAATAATAGTTCAACAGAAACTTTCCATTCCAAAGTTATTGGGTGGTAGTGTACTGGGTGTGGACTGAACCACTTGAATCCTTTGGGCATTACGGGCTGCCATGCATTGGCATGCACACCTGATGAGCACGATGATTACATAAAGGATAAATCCAATAACGCAAAAGAAGAAAGTTCCCTGGATAACGGACCTTCCAGTGCTACCTAACCATCCAAAGAGTCAACCCCAAGTAGTGGAATCAGAGGGGTGTTCAAGTTTCTTAACTTTGTTTTGGATGTGTATTGCCAAGTCTTTGACTTGGTCTGAGTTATTTGGAAAAATGTACCATTCAGCGGTTTCTGAAATATTAAAAGGAATGGGTATAAAAGGGATGCCTCCTTCTAAGTGGGTAGGAACGACACGTAGAGTCACACACATACAGAATCACACATAACATACACAGAATCACACAACATACACACAGAAACAAAGACATACAGAATTACAAAGACACACACACAATGACACACAAAATCACACGTAGAATCACACACATACAGAATCACACACAACACACACACAGAATCACACACAACACGCACACAGAATGACACAACATACACGTAGAAACACAGACTCACAGAATTACAAACACACACACACGCACAGAATGACACAAAATCACACACACACAGAATCACACACAACACACTTACAGAATCACACACAACACACACACAGAATCACACAACATACACACAGAAACACAGATAGACAGAATCACACAAACACATACACAAAATCACACACAGGGTTAGAAGGCTGGTAACAGACAAAGCCCATGAGGAATATAAGGAGATTAGAAAGGAAATTGAGCAAGGAGTTCGGAGGGCTAAAAGGGGTCATGAAAAATTATTGGCATACATGATTAAGAAAATGCCTTTGCTTTTTATACATATATAAAGAGCAAGAGGGTGGATAGTTGGAATTAATGGGTCTAGTTGGGTCTTTTTCTGATTGGCAGGCAGTGACTAGTGGGGTACCGCAGGGATCTGTGTCAGGACCCCAACTGTTCGCACTATATATTAATGATTTGGACGAGGGAACTAAATGTATTATCTCCAAATTTGCAGGTGGTACAAAATTGGGTGGGAGGGTGAACTGTGAGGAAGATGCAGAGATGTTTCAGCGGGATTTGGACAGGCTGAGTGAGTGGGCACATGCATGGCAGATGCAGTATAATGTGGATAAATGTGAGGTTATCCACTTCGGTAGAAATAATAGGAAGGCAGATTATTATTTGAATGGGTGTAAATTGAGAGAGGTGGATACTGAGCGAGACTTTGGTGTCTCGTGCATCAGTCACTGAAAGTAAGCGTGCAGGTACAGCCGGCAGTAAAGAAGGCAAATGGTACGTTGGCCTTCATAGCGAGAGGTTTAGAGTCTAGGAATAGAGATGATTTACTGCAATTGTATAGGGCCTTGGTGAGGCCACACCTGGAGTATTGTGTGCGGTTTTGATGTCCTTACCTGAGGAAGGATGTTCTTGCTATGGAGGGAGAGCAGCAAAGGTTTACCAGGCTGATTCCTGGGATGGCGGGACTGTCATATGACGAGAGACTAAATTGGTTAGGATTATATTCATTGGCGGTTAGAAGAGTGAGAGGGAATCTCATAGAAACTTATAAAATTCTAACAGGACTAGACAGTAGATTCAGAAAGAATGTTCCCGATGGTGGGGGAGTCCAGAACCAGGGGGTCATAGTTTGAGGGTCAGGGGTAAACCTTTTAGGACTGAGGTGAGGAGAAATTTCTTCACCCAGAGAGTGGTGAATCTGTGGAATTCACTACCACAGAAAATAGTTGAGGCCAAAACATTGTGTAATTTCAATAAGGAATTAGATACAGCTCTTGGGGCTAAAGGGATATGGGGGAGAAGGCGGGATCAGGGTATTGAACTTGACGATGAGCCATGATCATAATGAATGGGGGAGCAGGCTCAAGGGGCCGAAAGGCCTCCTTCTGCTCCTATTTTCTATGTATGTTTCAATTCCCGTACCGGCTGAGGTTATTCATGAAGGACCACACCACCTACTCAACCTCGGTCCTCGCCTGAGGTGTGGTGACCCTCAGGTTAAATCACCACCAGTCAGCTCTCCCCCCTCAAAGGGGAAAGCAGCCTATAGTCATCTGGGATCATGGCCACTTCACCTTTTTTACTTACCTCTCTATTTCCAGATCGGTGTGTGTTCTTCTCACATCGTGGATGATGGACAGGCATCCCTGATTGAAGTTTTAAAAGTAGCTGCTTCAGAGAGAGGCAAAGGAGCTGCACGGCTGACTTACAGACAACTTATTGGTCTTGTAAGAGCGAGGTATCCGGAGGTGAAGAAGCAAAGTTTTATCACAGATCACAAGCTTGACAGAGGACTTTGTGTATTAGGCAAACAGGTACAATTTGCATCCATTTATACTCTCACACCAGCTGCGATTCACTGGGTAGCATTCTTGTCCCTGAGCTGTAAGGTTCTGGTTTCGAGGTGCTACCAGAGCTGGGGCATAAAAAAGAAAGCTGACATTCGCAGTGCAGTACGGAGGGAGTGCTGCACTGTCAGAGGATCAGTACTGAGGGAGTGCCGGACTGTCAGAGGGTCAGTACTGAGGGAGTGCTGCACTGTTGGAGGGTCAGTACTGAGGGAGTGCTACACTGTCAGAGGATCAGTACTGAGGGAGTGCCGTACTGTCAGAGGATCAGTACTGAGGGAGTGCCGCACTGTCAGAGGATCAGTACTGAGGGAGTGCTGCACTGTCAGAGGGTCAGTACTGAGGGAGTGCTGCACTGTCAGAGGGTCAGTACTGAGGGAGTGCCGCACTGTCAGAGGGTCAGTACTGAGGGAGTGCCGCACTGTCAGAGGGTCTGTACTGAGGGAGTGCCGCACTGTCAGAGGGTCAGTACTGAGGGAGTGCCGCACTGTCAGAGGATCAGTACTGAGGGAGTGCCGCACTGTCAGAGGTTCAGTACTGAGGGAGTGCTGCACTGTCAGAGGTTCAGTACTGAGGGAGTGCTGCACTGTCAGAGGGTCAGTACTGAGGGAGTGCTGCACTGTCAGAGGGTCACTACAGAGCGAGTGCCGCACTGTCAGAGGGTCAGTACTGAGGGAGTGCCGCACTGTCAGAGGATTAGTACTGAGGGAGCGCTGCACTGTCGGAGGGTCAGTACTGAGGGAGTGCTGCACTGTCAGAGGGTCAGTACTGAGGGAGTGCTGCACTGTCAGAGGTTCAGTACTGAGGGAGTGCTGCACTGTCAGAAGGTCAGTACTGAGGGAGTGCTGCACTGTCAGAGGGTCAGTACTGAGGGAGTGCTGCACTGTCAGAGGTTCAGTACTGAGGGAGTGCTGCACTGTCAGAAGGTCAGTACTGAGGGAGTGCCGCACTGTCAGAGGATTAGTACTGAGGGAGCGCTGCACTGTGGGAGGGTCAGTACTGAGGGAGTGCCGCACTGTCAGAGGGTCTGTACTGAGGGAGTGCCGCACTGTCAGAGGGTCAGTACTGAGGGAGTGCCGCACTGTCAGAGGATCAGTACTGAGGGAGTGCTGCACTGTCAGAGGGTCAGTACTGAGGGAGTGCTGCACTGTCAGAGGTTCAGTACTGAGGGAGTGCTGCACTGTCAGAAGGTCAGTACTGAGGGAGTGCCGCACTGTCAGAGGATTAGTACTGAGGGAGCGCTGCACTGTCAGAGTGTCAGTACTGAGGGAGTGCCGCACTGTCAGAGGGTCAGTACTGAGGGAGTGCCACACTGTAAGAGGGTCAGTACTGAGGGAGTGCCGCACTGTCAGAGGGTCAGTACTGAGGGAGTGCCGCACTGTCAGAGGTTCAGTACTGAGGGAGTGCCACACTGTCAGAGGGTCAGTACTGAGGGAGTGCTGCACTGTCAGAGGGTCAGTACTGAGGGAGTGCCGCACTGTCAGAGGTTCAGTACTGAGGGAGTGCTGCACTGTCAGAGGTTCAGTACTGAGGGAGTGCTGCACTGTCAGAGGGTCAGTACAGAGGGAGTGCTGCACTGTCAGAGGGTCACTACAGAGCGAGTGCCGCACTGTCAGAGGGTCAGTACTGAGGGAGTGCTGCACTGTCAGAGGGTCAGTACTGAGGGAGTGCTACACTGTCAGAGGGTCAGTACTGAGGGAGTGCTGCACTGTCAGAGGGTCAGTACTGAGGGAGTGCCACACTGTCAGAGGGTCAGTACTGAGGGAGTGCTGCACTGTCAGAGGGTCAGTACTGAGGGAGTGCTGCACTGTCAGAAGGTCTGGACTGAGGGAGTGCTGCACTGTCAGAGGGTCAGTACTGAGGGAGTGCTGTACTGTCAGAGGGTCAGTACTGAGGGAGTGCTGCACTGTCAGAGGATCAGTACTGAGGGAGTGCTGCACTGTCAGAGGGTCAGTACTGAGGGAGTGCCGCACTGTCAGAGGTTCAGTACTGAGGGAGTGCTGCACTGTCAGAGGTTCAGTACTCAGGGAGTGCTGCACTGTCAGAGGGTCAGTACTGAGGGAGTGCTGCACTGTCAGAGGGTCACTACAGAGCGAGTGCCGCACTGTCAGAGGGTCAGTACTGAGGGAGTGCTGCACTGTCAGAGGGTCAGTACTGAGGGAGTGCTACACTGTCAGAGGGTCAGTACTGAGGGAGTGCTGCACTGTCAGAGGGTCAGTACTGAGGGAGTGCCACACTGTCAGAGGGTCAGTACTGAGGGAGTGCTGCACTGTCAGAGGGTCAGTACTGAGGGAGTGCTGCACTGTCAGAAGGTCTGGACTGAGGGAGTGCTGCACTGTCAGAGGGTCAGTACTGAGGGAGTGCTGTACTGTCAGAGGGTCAGTACTGAGGGAGTGCTGCACTGTCAGAGGATCAGTACTGAGGGAGTGCTGCACTGTCAGAAGGTCAGTACTGAGGGAGTGCTGCACTGTCAGAGGGTCAGTACTGAGGGAGTGCTGCACTGTCAGAGGGTCAGTACTGAGGGAGTGCTGCACTGTCAGAGGGTCAGTACTGAGGGAGTGCTGCTCTGTCAGAGGGTCACTACAGAGCGAGTGCCGCACTGTCAGAGGGTCAGTACTGAGGGAGTGCTGCACTGTCAGAGGGTCAGTACTGAGGGAGTGCTGTACTGTCAGAGGGTCAGTACTGAGGGAGTGCTGCACTGTCAGAGGATTAGTACTGAGGGAGTGCTGCACTGTCAGAAGGTCAGTACTGAGGGAGTGCTGCACTGTCAGAGGGTCATTACTGAGGGAGTGCTGCACTGTCAGAGGGTCAGTACTGAGGGAGTGCTGCACTGTCAGAGGGTCAGTACTGAGGGAGTGCTGCTCTGTCAGAGGGTCACTACAGAGCGAGTGCCGCACTGTCAGAGGGTCAGTACTGAGGGAGTGCTGCACTGTCAGAGGGTCAGTACTGAGAGAGTGCTGCACTGTCAGAGGGTCAGTACTGAGGGAGTGCTGCACTGTCAGGGTGTCAGTACTGAGGCAGTGCCGCACTGTCAGAGGGTCAGTACTGAGGGAGTGCCGCACTGTCAGGGTGTCAGTACTGAGGGAGTGCTGCACTGTCAGAGGGTCAGTACTGAGGGAGAGCTGCACTGCCAGAGGGTCAGTACTGAGGGAGTGCTGCACTGTCAGAGGGTCAGTACTGAGGGAGAGCTGCACTGCCAGAGGGTCAGTACTGAGGGAGTGCTGCACTGTCAGAGAGTCAGTACTGAGGGAGTGCTGCACTGTCAGAAGGTCAGTACTGAGGGAGTGTTGCACTGTCAGAGGGTCAGTACTGAGGGAGTGCTGCACTGTCAGAGGGTCAGTACTGAGGGAGTGCTGCACTGTCAGAGAGTCAGTACTGAGGGAGTACTGCACTGTCAGAGGGTCAGTACTGAGGGAGTGCCGCACTGTCAGGGTGTCAGTACTGAGGGAGTGCTGCACTGTCAGAGGGTCAGTACTGAGGGAGTGCTGCACTGTCAGAGGGTCAGTACTGAGGGAGTGCTGCACTGTCAGAGAGTCAGTACTGAGGGAGTGCTGCACTGTCAGAGAGTCAGTACTGAGGGAGTGCTGCACTGTCAGAGGGTCAGTACTGAGGGAGTGCCGCACTGTCAGGGTGTCAGTACTGAGGGAGTGCTGCACTGTCAGAGGGTCAGTACTGAGGGAGTGCTGCACTGTCAGAGGGTCAGTACTGAGGGAGTGCTGCACTGTCAGAGGGTCAGTACTGAGGGAGTGCCGCACTGTCAGGGTGTCAGTACTGAGGGAGTGTTGCACTGTCAGAGGGTCAGTACTGAGGGAGTGCCGCACTGTCAGAGGGTCAGTACTGAGGGAGTGCGGCACTGTCAGAGGGTCAGTACTGAGGGAGTGCCGAACTATCGAGGGTCAGTACTGAGGGAGTGTTGCACTGTCAGAGGGTCAGTACTGAGGGAGTGCCGCACTGTCAGGGTGTCAGTACTGAGGGAGTGTTGCACTGTCAGAGGGTCAGTACTGAGGGAGTGCCGCACTGTCAGAGGGTCAGTACTGAGGGAGTGCCGCACTATCGAGGGTCAGTACTGAGGGAGTGCTGCACTGTCAGGGTGTCAGTACTGAGGGAGTGCTGCACTGCCAGAGGTCAGTACTGAGGGAGTGCCGCACTGTCAGAGGGTCAGTACTGAGGGAATGCTGCACTGTCAGAGGGTCAGTACTGAGGGAGTGTTGCACTGTCAGAGGGTCAGCACTGAGGGAGTGCTGCACTGTCAGAGGGTCAGTACTGACGGAGTGCCGCACTGTCAGAGGGTCAGTACTGAGGGAGTACTGCACTGTCAGAGGGTCAGTACTGAGGGAGTGCTGCAATGTCAGAGGGTCATTACTGAAGGAGTGCCGCAATGTCAGAGGGTCAGGACTGAGGGAGTGCCGCAATATCAGAGGTTCAGTACTGAGGGAGTGCTGCACTGTCAGAGGGTCAGTACGGAGGGAGTGCCGCACTGTCAGTGATGCTGTCCTTTTGGCTGATGCCCCAAGTGTCTGATTGGTTGATCAGACGCTGGAACCCATGTCAGATCTGACCTCCACCAGCCCCCCCCCCCGGCTCGACCACCCTTACCCCTGATGTGACCCGACTGCCCCTGCCCCCGCTCCGACCAGGTCTACCCCTCGCGGTGTGTCCAAGTCCGCACTCGCCCCCTCCCGGCCTGAAGGCCAACCCTCCCAGACAGCCTTCGCCAGGATTGAGGCCCCTCCTTCCTGGACTGAGGTCTCTCCCTCCTGGACTGAACCAACCCCCGGGCTACCCCCCTTCCTCTTCCCCATCGTGGACTGACCGATCCGGCCCAATCCCCCCCAAATTCCCTTAACGTATATTTATCCGGTCTCTGTAAATTGTCCCTTTAAACCTCCCTCTTTATGGCAGCTGATCTGTAAAAAGGGGGAGTGACTGACCTCTCTACGCCCCAGTTACTCCACGATGATGCCGTCGGGGGTGGTCTTCGCTGCTCCTCTCTCACCCAGCCTGAGTGAGGAGGGTTGGGCGAGAGAGCAGCATAGTAATTACAGCGTAGCTCAGTCTGGCGAGAGTGGCAATCTGACGGAGATCGTGTAAGGGACAATGTTTCATCCTCATTCCACATTTTCCTCACTGACCCTTTTCCCGGTTTCTTTTGTCCCCAGTCGTTGATTTCTCTACGATTTTCATCAATAAATGTCCCCACTCTGATAAGTGAGGTGATCAGTAACATGAAGAAACGTGGGGATGGATATTACGAACCGATTCCTCTCCAGCCGGACGATGTGCGGTCGATATTCCTGAACAGAACCGCAATCGACACGGTGTTGCCGGGCGGGCGAATCATTGTGAATGGATCCGTGTTCAAACCGCTGGAGAGTAACCTGGATATTTTACTGAAGCGAGATATCGTCTGGAGAGCTGATCGAAAGAATAACACACGGGCTGTGAGTTTGGGCTCAGCTCCCTACAGAGATCCCATGGGGGACTGTATTTTTAGGATCAACATGTTTGGGGAAGATTTATCAGCTGTGAAAAGTGTCTTCCTTGCTCAGCTACAAAGCCTGCCTCCTTTACAAGACAATGTAATCTGTCTCCTGTCTGTAAATCCATCACTGTCCCCACAGATGTGGGAATTCTGTATCAATGAAATGGGGCTTGAGAAAGGGAAGCAATACTGGAATGATGAGATTATAGTGGAGGAAGATATTTTGCAAAACTTTTATTGATGATAATGAACAGATTCTTTATCCCTGCCTTACCAATAAAACAAATTCTGCTCCAAATCCTTGTCTTCTTCTGCCATTTTCCTACATCCTTGCTCTTTTCTCCTCTTCCCGTTATTTTGCGACCTGTAGTCCACAGAAGTAAAACATCACAGATGTCGTAAATCTAAAATAAATGCTGGAAATCACCAGGCAGCATCTGTGGAGAGAGAAATCGAGTGAACGTCTGTGGTTATTTGTGGCGATTGTCCACTTCAGGGCAACACAGCAGAGTAAGGGTAACCTGGCTTGGGGGACCAATTGAAACGCAGAGTGGTTAATCACCCCAGGTGTAAAAATCCTCCTATTTATATCTGATTTCCCGAGTGTATTTCCTTTATATCTTAGTTATCTTGGACGTGAGAGCATTTGTATCTGGACGATTACTGAAATGCCCCCGGCAGGTGTGCTGTTTGCTGAGGCCACTGGAGACCCCCGGTACCAGTGTTATTTGGTCTGCCCCAGTAACTATTTTATGATGGATTTGGCTGGTAGCCTATCGGCTACTTTGATTTTCCGGGACTTGACTGGCCTACAAAGGCTTCAACCTCAGCAAAAAGAACATACCTCTCTTACATCCACATTTTAATGCCCTACCAATTTACCCCTAGCCATTCCTCTGTGTGCTTCTGTCTTGTGTGTGTTTGGGTAAAGGGTGGGACGGTGAAAGGGGAAAGTAATAGATTAGCAGGGGGTTATTCTCATTTAATTGCTGCACCTTTTAAACGTTTTCTTGCTTTAAATAAACCATTTTTTGTGTTTTACTTACTAATCTGGTGTGCCTAGGTCATTGGAGAAGCCGAGGGCCAAGGATCTTGAAAACTTTATATGAATTATTGATTGATTCACTTACGTTGCGATTACGGGTCAAGGGGGGATGGAATTGACTACGCCCTATCCAAGGGGGCCGTAATACAGGAGGTGGGGTCCTGAAAGGGTCCTAGGTGAGGCCATGTGGCTGCTGTTGCCATGCCAGGCTGTGATGCAGCCGGATAGGATGCTCTCTATCGCACATCTGTAGACGTTTGTGAGAGTCGATGCAGACATGCCGAATTTCTTTAGCTTCCGCAGGAAGCAGAGACGTTGTTGGGCTTTCTTGACTGTTGCATCAACGTGAGTGGCCCGGGACAGACTGTTGGTGACGGTGACTCCTAGGAACTTAAAGCTATCAACCATCTTCACTTCGGAGCCATTGATGCAGACGGTGGTGTGTGTCGTGCTACACTTCCTGAAGTCAATGATCAGTTCCTTGGTCTTTCTCACATTTAGAGAGAGGTTGTTTTCGGTACACCGTGCAACCAAGTGGTTTATCTCACAACCAAGTGATTTATTTCCTTACCCTGTCAGGGACCAATTCAGGTCAAGACATTTTCTACATTTCGTATAAGACTGTTTAAAATGACAAATTCTTCATTTCACATTATTAATTTATTGAATATATATTGAAGGAGGCAGGACTGGACACACATATCTCTCTCGATTACAGGGAGGTGCCCTTGTACAGGACAAACACCTCAGCGACTGCAGTACTTTAAGTTCATGACATTGACCCTCGTACAGGACGAAGGCACCTGATGTGAGAGGAATGTGGATGGTGAGGGATACAAGGGAGTGGCCAGAGTCAGCCTTTTCTCAGAGAGAGAATGGAAGTTTGCGATGCAGATTGATGGAGTTATGGACGCAAAGACAGACAGAGAGACAAGGACAGGAAGATACTGATAGATACATAAACAGAGAGAGACAGAGAGGGAAAGACTGGGAGATCGGGAGCTTCATGTCGGGGACCGTGAGGAGGACAATGTGGAGTAAAGGGTGAAGATTAATGATAGCATGTGTGCAAGGCACTGAGTCACGTTATCTAAAGGGGAGAGACTTTGCGGTGCTCCAGTGCAGAGGGATCTGGGCGTCCTCGTGCATAAATCACAAAAAACTAGCATGCAGGTGATAAGGAAGGTGGAATTTGTACCTTGAAAGCTAAAGGAATAGAGTATAAAAGTAGGGAAGTGTTGCTGTAACTGGCATTGGTGAGACTATGCCTGTAAAAGGCATTGGTGAGACTACGCCTGTAAAAGGCATTGGTGAGACTACGCCTGTAAAAGGCATTGGTTAGACTACGCCTGTAAAAGGCATTGGTGAGACTACGCCTGTAAAAGGCATTGGTTAGACTATGCCTGTAAAAGGCATTGGTGAGACTACGCCTGCAAAAGACATTGGTTAGACTACGCCTGTAAAAGGCTTTGGTGAGACCACACCTGGAGTATTGTGCACAGTTTTGGTCCCCTTATTTTAGCAGGGATGTAGTTACAGTAGAATCCAACAAAGAGATACACAGGAACGCGCAGTAGGATAAAATGAACACGTTTATTTAGATATTCACACTTAAAGCAACTCACTCTCCTCGTCCCAATGGGTCATCCTCCCCAACCTGCACCCAGGTTGAGGTTTTTATACGGTGAGGTTCCTCCTTGTTAAGGGGAAACTCCGCCCCATTTCACAGGGGAGGGGGAGCAGTTCATACTCAGTGGTTGCCACGGGGAACCGGATGGTGCATAGTCCATGACCTCCGAGGCGGTCAGAAGAGTTGCATTCAAGGCAGTTCAGACGAGGTTCCTCGAGAGTGAGGGCAATGGCCAGAGAGAGTCAATCAGTCAGAGAAGAGATAGAGATAAATTGAAAAGTTGAAAGAAACAAGAGGCAGAGACAGATAAACACAGGGGCATAGAGTGTAAAACAGAGAAAGATACTCAGCAGTAGAGAAACCCAATCAAAGATTGAGGTAAAGAGGGAGAGCTGGGGAAACAGAGAGAGGAACAGAACAATGAGACATAATGGACGGACAAACTGGGAGGCAGAGAGACAGATGGAAACCCAGGCGGCTAGGAAGTCAGAGAAAGAGACAAGAGTGTGAAAGAATTAAGGGAAAGCTGAATTTGGAGACACAGAGGCGATGAAAGGGACAGGGAACATGATGCAGGGAACAAGACAGAGAAAGAGGTCACCTTACTCCAATTCTATAGCGAGTTGGAGAAACCACATTTGGGGAATTGTGTGCAGTTTAGGCCTCCTTGCCTGAGGATGGATATACATATCTCGGGCAGGATGCAAAGTAAGTTAATTAGATTGATGTCTGAGATGAATATGTTCTCCAATGAGGAGAGAGCGAGCTGAATAGACCTTGGGCTGGATTCTCCATTCTTGGGACTATGTCCCCACGCTGTCGTGAAAACTGTGGTCTTCTACGCCAGGAAAACTGGTGTCAAAAGGCCACAGATTCACAGCGCTGCAGGGGGCTAGCAGGCAGCTATCGTGGAGTTCGCAGCTCCAGCTGCCGATACAGCCCCCCGCACCTTAGGGTCATGCGCACGGCGACGGCCTCCAGCAGCCGGGCCGTGCTCCATGGCGGACTCAGCCTGCACACCTGGCCGTGGAAATCGTGCACCGATCGGCCTTTCACCTGACTCAGGCCACCCGCACGAAAAAAAAAGTCCCTAATGAAGCCCCTCCTGCCCTCCGGTCGGACCCCCCCCCCCCCCCCCCCCCACCCAACTTAGTCCGCAGCTGCCACACGGGTATCACGGACGGTGGGAACAGTTGTCCATGCTGTCGGGAATTCAGCCATTCGGGGATGGAGAATAGCGGGGTGGGCCTCAGACAACGGCCTGAGGTGGAGGATAATTGGCGCGCCATGCTCCCCGAGTCCGCCACTTTTCGGGCGATTTCTGAGACACTTGGAGAATTCATTGGATATGGGGACACTGCAGAAAGAGTTTATGTGGAAGGTCGCTCTGATTGTATTGAATGGTGGAATAGGATGCTTGTGGTCTACTCTTGTTGCCATTCCCTAGATTCTTATCAAGAAATAAGAGGGAGCTTGCATTTATATTGTGACTTTCACATCTAACCTTAACAGCAAGGGACAGAATGAGGAAGGGAGGCCAAGAGAAAGAGAGTGAGACAGACAGAAAGAGAACAGGAGGGGAGAGAGAGAGAGAGAGAAAAAGTGTGGGATAGAAAGTGAACTGAAGAGGGAGAGAGAGTGGGAGAGAGAGAGGGACAAAGAGTGGGAAGAGAGAGAGAAAAAGAGTGGAGAGAGAGAAAGGATGGGAGTGAGAAAGAGAGTGGGAGAGAAAGAGAGTGGAAGAGTAAAAGAAAGAGAGTGGGAGAGAAAGTGAAGAGGGGGAGAACAAGAGCGGGAAAGAGAAAGAGAGTGGGAGATAGAAAGAGAGAGTGGAGAGAGCGTGAAAGAGAGTGGGAGAGAGGGAAAGGGAGTAGAAGAGTAAAAGAAAGAGAGTGGGAAAGCGAGAAAGTGGAGAGAGAGAGAAAGAGTGTGGGAGAGAGAAAAAGAGTTGGAGAGAGAGAAAGAGAGAGCGGAAAGGGAGTGTGCCATGTGAGAGTCCCTTTAAGAAAAGTGTGTTTTATCCAATGGCTGTAGTGATGTCACCGTGTGGGTGGAGCTGGGGTCTGCTCTGCTTTTTACTTTTGTTTTGAGCGGGGAGCTGTTTTTGGCTCTGTGTTTTAGTTTTGCTTTCAGTTGGAAAGCTGCATTCAAACCAGATGTGTATTGATCTCTCTCTCTGTAATCTAAAGAATGTCTCCAGATTACTTGATGATTTTAAAGTAATACCTGTTTCTCTAGAGAATTCAAACCTACTGTCTTTGTTAAAAAGTGTTTTGGCTTATGGATTTTGTTAGGAAAGTTATTAAGGGTTACCTATAGAGTACTTTATCTTTTTGGGGGGTTATGAGTGTTGGTAGTTGGTAGGATGTTTACTGTGTGTTTATATGCTGGGCAGGAGATGGTGAAGTGGTATTGTCACTGGATCAGTAATTCAGAGACCCAGAGGAATGCTATGGTGTTCTGGGTTCAAATCCCACCTCGGCAGAAGTTGAAATTTGAATTTACTTTTTTACAAGAGGGTAGTGGGTGCCTGGAACTCGCTACCGGAGGAGGTGGTGGAAGCTGGGACGATAGTGACATTTAAGGGGTATCTTGACAAATACATGAATAGGATGGGAATAGAGGGATACGGACCCAGGAAGTGTAGAAGATTGTACTTTAGTCGGGCAGCATGGTCGGCACGGGCTTGGAGTGCCGAAGGGCCTGTTCCTGTGCTGTACTTCTCTTTGTTCTTTGTAAAATGTTAACTGGATTCATAGAATAAACATAGTTTTTGTTTAAAAATACTTTTAGATCTCTGTTGCATCACACCTGTAAAGTGGGCCCTTGTGCTCCCCATAACCAAAATCTATTCAAAGTTGTGGGTCAGGTGAACTCCATGATACACTTTGGTGTTCTCTAAACCCTGGCCCATAACAAGCGAGAGAGGTTGAGAGAGAGGGAGAGAGAGTGGGAGAAAGATAGAGGGAAAGAGTGGGAGAGAGAGAAAAAGAGTGGAAGAGTAAAAAAGAAAAAGAGAGGGGAAGAGAGAGAAAGAGAGCGCAAGAGAGTAGGAGAACAGTGACCGCAACACCACAGAACCCTGCCATGGAACCTCTGGAAGACGTGCCAGACCATCAACATGGATACTGCCATTACACGTGAGAACACAACACACACATATAGAACCCCCACAGAATTCCTACAGTACAAAAGGAGGCTATTTGGCCCATCAAGTCTGCACCGATCCTCCAAAAGAAAACCCTACCTAGACCCACTCTCCTGCCCCATCCCTATGACCTCATGTAACCTTTGGACATTACGGGGCAATTTTAGCATGGTCAATCCACCTAACCTCCGCATCTTTGGAATGTAGGAGGAATCCAGAACACCCAAAGGAAACTCACGCAGACATGTGGGAGAACGTCCAAACTCCACATAGACAGTCACCCGAGGTCGGAATCGAGCCCACGTCCCTGGTGCTGCAAGGCAGCGGTGCTAACCACTGTGTCACCATGCCACCCATCGTGCTGCCCATCGTGCCACACAGCACAAAAGGAGACCATTCAGCCTATCCTGTTTGTGCTGCGTCTTTGTATTAATACAGTACAATACAAATTTCTGCACTTTGATGTGGTCACCATCTTCTGCGATGGACCATTCGGTCTAATTTTCCAAATCAGCGAATCATTTCTCCAGCAGCCGAGCTATATCCTTCTTTCTGATACCCCTCTCCTGTTCCAGTTTTCCTTTCCATTTATTTGTTCCCGAGAATTGGGGTTCCAATGTTCATGGTTATTCGTGGGGCGAGCGAGAGCTCCAGATCTCTCAGACCTCATTTGTGTACAAGGCCATCATGTGTGCGAATACATGTTTATGCGTGTATTGTGCACGGATGCGTGTCAGCTTATTTGCGTGTGCCTTATGTGCATGTGTTTGGCCGGAATTCTCTGGCCGTTGGGATTCCCTGTTACCAGTTCCCCACCGGCAGCGCACTCCCACCTGCGAGTAGCGAATCCCGCCACTAGCCAACACGCGGCTGGGTGACCAAATAATCCAGCCTCACATGAACATTAAGGACAGCATTGAAACCATGAAACAAGAGCAGAGAAATGTAGGGAAAAGTCAGCAGGTCTGGCAGTGTCTGTAGGGAGAGAAATCAGGATCAGCTCTTTGAGTCGTTTTTTTCTCTTCTTTAGAGCTGAAGAGAAGGAGAGATGTGTTGGATTACATAGATTATAAGAGGTTGCGGAATGTGATGAACGAAGAATTTCAAATATATTGCATTATAAGTATTTGGTGAAGGGTTAAAAGCCTGGGATAGTGTGTTTGACCGCTGAAATCATGTTTTAAAAGAATCTTGGTTTGAAAGACAATAGAGGTTTTAGGAACCTGAGGTGCAATTACCCATCGTAGAAAGCTTGGGCAAATGGCACTTTGTTTTGATTAAGGGGATTCCGTGGGGAGTTAATTCGTTTACAGTTCGGTGTGATGATGTCATTGTTGGGCGGAGCAAAGGCAGCAGGCCTTTCGACAAAGCACTGGATGAACCTGGGACTGCAAGGCAAGTGTTTTCTCTCCGCAGTTTAGTTAAAAAGAGATTGACGATCTTTAAAGCCACGCAGACTTGTCTGAGGAAAAGAGGGGGCCAAAACAAGCTAGTTGAAAAGCTTTTGAAGCTTCTGTGTAGAAGATTTTAGTTTAGTTTAGACGGGCAGCATGGTCGGCGCAGGCTTGGAGGGCCAAAGGGCCTGTTCCTGTGCTGTACTTTTCTTTGTTCTTTGTACATATTGCCCGAACTTCTGCAGGGGTTCGAATCGGAGTCAGGTCTGTTCTGTAGAACAGTGTCAAGAGATCTCTTTCTCAAAGAATAACTCTGGAAAGCAACTCTGTGCAATTAGTATTTAGGGTGGATTAAAGAGATGGCCTATTTTCTTGTTTTTTAAGTGGTAATAAAGATAGCAATTAGGGGTATTGTATTCACTGTGTCGAGTAGTATTGTTTAAAGGGTAATTGTAAGTTATTTTCTGGTGTGATGTTAAAGACCAGTGTCTGTGCCTAGTACGGGGTCTGGTCCCAGATTGCAATAGGAACAGAGTAGAAGGGAAGCAGGGTGTTGGGTGTTGCAGTTGAGGCAATTGTAGGAGTGGGTGGGCTTGTAATGAATATTGGTAGTCAGCCAATCAGACCTACTGCGTTTCCCAGCATTCTATAATTTTGTTTCAGATTCCAGCATCCCCAGTATTTCACTTTTATTGAAAATATTAATGTTGGTAAACTTTATGAATGACCTGTCATCTGCTGGTTATTGGTCTCTCTATCACTTGCACATCCAATCTAAGAACAGTTCGAATTGTAGAAGGGGCAGCGCGGTGGTACGGTGGTCAGCACGGCTGCCTCACAGCGCCAGGGACTGGGTTTGATTCCAATCTTGGGTCACTGTCTGTGTGGAGTCTGCACATCCTCCCCGTGTGTGCGTGGGTTTCCTCCGGGTGCTCTGGTTTCCTCCCACAGTCCAAAGATGTGCAGGTTAGGTGGATAGGCCATGCTTAATTATCACTTGTGAATTCGTTTCCCTTCAGTCCGGATTAAATGATCAATCGAACACCAAGTTTCGTTAACATATGTTTATTCTCGGCCGGAGCTAAAACCACTGTATCTCGGTTAGTCACAACAGCAAGCCGAAGTCAATACGTCTAACAGCAGTTTATATACATTTTGACACTGTTTCATTTCTGAGAACAGCCCCCTGGCTTTCAGTCTTAGCTATAGTAATCTTTAAAGTTAATATCCATTCCCAAGGCCATTACTGCAATTTGTCTGGTGCAAAAGCAGAAGTGATTACAGCTTGCTACAAAAAGCCTGTCTTGACATTCCAGCACACAAAGCTTTATCTCACATTTTGTTTTCCCATAAAGTTCCAATCCATCTTGAGTCAAACTCTCACACTTAGTGTCTCAAAGACGTGTGGGTCAGGGGGATTGGCCGTGATCAGCGGTTAAGGGACTAGTCGGGGGAGTGGGCCTCGATAGTGTGCTCCTTCGAAGGGTCGGTGCAGACTCGATGGGCTGAATGGCCTCTTTCTGCACAGTGGGAATCTACGGCTCCATGACTTCAGAAACAAACTGGATGGTATTTAATAATCAGAAATCATGACTTAATCGTTTTAAATGCCTTTTATTGAAAATACTGATTTATTTAGTGTTGCCAAACCAATCAACGTTCTCAGGCAGTAAAGAGTGGACACTGAAATGAAACAGAGAAAGGGCCCAACACTGTCCAATGAGTTCAACTTCTTCCTGGCAAAGCGTGGGCAGGACAGAAACATGTCCAGAAAAATGGGCACGCGATTGGAAATGCACAGAACGCGGTCAGCAAGGCTGGTGATCTGCAGGCACAAATGATAGAGCAACAATGTCACAACCCTGGCTCAATCCAGGGGAGCAATACACAATTAATCTCCCCATCCACCAGGCATTCAGGGAAGATAGTGATGGAAATGATGGGGGGACAAAGGTGTTAATTGTTAAAGCACTGACAATATGACTCGATGTAAAGGACGACGTACTTGTAAGGTCAGGATAGTCATAGAATTTACAGTGCCGAAGGAGGCCATTCAGCCCATTGAGTCTGCACCGGCTCTTTGAAAGAGCACCCTACCCAAGCCCACACCACCACCCTATCCCCATCACCCAGTAACCCCACCCAACACTAAGGGCAATTTTGGACACTAAGGGCAATTTAGCATGGCCAGTCTTCCTAACCTGCACATCTTTGGACTGTGGGAGGAAACCGGAGCACCCGGAGGAAACCCACGCACACACGGGGAGAACGTGCAGACTCCGCACAGACAGTGACCCAAGCTGGAATCGAACCTGGGACCCTGGAGCTGTGAAGCAATTGTGCTAACCACTATGCTACCGTGCTGCCCACGGGATGTCAGTGAACTCAGATTGTTGGATGTTTAGAGTGTGATGCAGAAAGACTCCACCCCCTGTGTTACAACACCCTGGGCTAGGGTGCAGACAATTCCTGCTCCCCTTGACTCGGAGTCACAACATTAGAATTAACCAATAATTCTTCTAAAGTTTTCATGATCTTTGGCCCTCGGCTGTTCCAATGATTTACAGGCACCAGATTTGTAAGTAAAATGCGAATAATTGTTTTTTATAACAATAAAAGGGTTAAAAATGTAATAATTAAATGAGAATATCAGCCTCCTAATCTATTACTCTCCCCTTTCACCGTCCTAACCCTAACCCTAACCCTACCCAAACACACACAAGACAGATGCACTCAGAGGAAGGAAAAGGGGTAAACTGATAGGGATTAAAATGTGGAAGTAAGAGAGTTGTGTTCTTATTGCTGATGTTGAAGTCTTTGTAGTCGGCTTTCTTCTCAGGGCGCAGAGTGTTGAAAACCACCAGTTGGATGAGATCTTCTGGCATGTGCATTCAGCTGGAACTCACAGTTATCAGCCTCACTGAGGTCAGATTAGAGTTCTCCAATTAGCAGATTTTAAATGGAGGGTTCCAAATACCACATCTGGCCTGCAGCCAGTGTTGGTCTGAATCTTCCTGCAGGTTTAAATGGCTCTGGAGAGAGGGAGAGAGAGAGAGAGAGAGGCATTTTCTTCAGGACCTTAGAGAGGTCATCAGGTAAGTGAGAGAGAGAGTTCAGGACTGCGGCACTCTAAGCCTCTTAATCAAAAGTGAACTTCACTCTGCAAAATGGAGCCTGTCTGAGTTTGGCAGAACATTCTGGAATACCAGCACCAATCATCATCGAGTGCCAGTCAATTCCCAGGAAATCAAAGTAGCCGATTTGCTGTCAGCCAAGTCCATCAAAATATATCATCACTGGGCCAGACCAAACAGCACTGCTACCTGGGGTCGCCAGAGGCCAAACCCAACTGGCACATCTGCTGGGGTGGGGGTGTATCAGTTATCTTCCAGATGCAAAAATTGTAATAGCCAAGAAACCAAAAATATAAAGGGAATACACAAGTCAAATCAGGTTTAAACAGGAGGATTCTTACACCTGGGGTGATTAACCACTCTGCGTCCCAATTGGTCCCCAAGCCTTACTTTGCCCTTAAGTCAGCAATTATCACAAGTCAACCACAGACATTAACTCGGTTTCTCGCTCCACAGACACTGCATTTATCTTGGATTTTTGGCAACTGTGATAATTTGCTTTTTAGGACTGCCGATCACAAAATAACAGGAGGGGAAAGAGGAGCAAGGATATAGAAAAATGGCTGAAGAAGACAAGGACTTTGGAGCAAACCTTGTAATATTGGTGAGGCAGGGGTAAGGAGTCTGTTCGTTATCATCAAATATAGTTTTGCGAAATATCATCCTCCACTATAATCTCATCATTCCAGTATTGCTTCCCTTTCTCATGCCCCATTTCATTGATACAGAATTCCCACATCTGTGGGGACAGTGATGAATTTACAGACAGGAGACAGATTACGTTCTCTTGTAAAGGAGGCAGGCTTTGCAGCTGAGAGAGGAAGACACTTTTCACAGCTGATAAATCTTCCCCAAACATGTTGATCACGAAAACACGGTTCCCCATGGGATCTCTGTAGGGAGCTGTGCCCAAACTCAGAGCCCGTGGGTTCCCCTTTCGATTAGCTCTCCAGACGATATCTCGCTTCAATAAAATATCCAGGTTACTCTCCAGCGGTTTGAACACGGATCCATTCACAATGATTCTCCCGCCCGGCAGCAACGTGTCGATCACGGTTCTGTTCAGGAATATCGACTGCACATCGTCCGGCTGGAGAGGAATCGGTTCGTAATATTCATCCCCACGTTTCTTCATGTTACTGATCACCTCACTTATCAAAGTGGGGACATTTATCGATGGAACTCGAAGAGAAATCAGGGACTGGTAATGGAAGATAGCGAGGAAAGTGTTAGTGAGGAAAATGTGGAATGAGGATGAAATATTGTCCCTTACCCTCTGCAGGGTGGCGATCTCCGTCAGATTGCCACTCTCGCCAGACTGAGCTACGCTGTAATTACTAAGCTGCTCTCTCGCCCAACCCTCCTCACTCAGGCTGGGTGAGAGAGGAGCAGCGAAGCCCACCCCCGGCGGCATCATCGTGGAGTAACTGGGGCGCAGAGAGGTCAGTCACTCCCCCTTTTTACAGGATCAGCTGCTGTAAAGAGGGAGGTTTAAAGGGAGAATTTTCAGGGAGTGGGTATGATATCAGTTTCGGGAATGTCTGGAATCGGCAGAGGATCAGTCAGTCTGGGAGGAAGGGGGGCTCAGTCCTGGAGGGGTGGGTGCAGTCTAGGAGGGGTAGCTGTCTTCCGGGAGGGAGGCCAGCCTGGGACGGAGGTTAGTCCAGGAGCGGGGTTGATCCGGGAGAATGCAACGTCGTATTTGGTGGCACCGGGAGTGGTTGATCTAGCTGGAACGACAGGGGGGGGGCGGGGGGGGGGGGGGGGGGGGGGGGCGGGGGGGTGTTCGGCAGGGGTCTGGTCGGGATGGTGGGGGGCAGGTTCCAGTGTGTGATCAACCAATGATCGGACACTTGTGGCATCAGCGCACTGCCTCATCCAAAAAGACAGCACCACTGACCGTGCAGCACTCTCTCCGTACTGGTTTGGATTTGTTTATTGTCACGTGTACTGAGGTACAGTGAAAAGTATTCTTCTGCGAGCAGCTCAACAAGTCATTTAATACATGGGAAGAAAAGAAAAAAGAAAATACCCATAGTAGGGCAACACCAGGTACACAATGTAAATATATAGAAACCGGCATCAGGTGAAGCATACAGGGGTGTAGTATTAATCAGGTCAGTCCATAAAGGGGTCGTTTAGGAGTCTGGTGCCACCGGGGAAGAAGCTGTTTTTGAGTCTGTGTTCTCAGACTTTTGTATCTCCTGCCCAATGGAAGAAATTGGAAGAGTGAGTAAGCCGGGTGGGGGGGGGGGGGTATTTGATTATGCTGCCTGCTTTTCCCAGGCAGCAAATGTTAGCTTTTGTTTTATTGATTTAATTCTGATCGGATCACAAACCCAGAACGTTACAGCTCACAAACAATAGTGAAACCTAGTGAATCACAGCTGGTGTGAGAGTATAACTGCACGCGAATTGTACCTGTTTGCCTAATACACAAAATCCTCTGTCGAGCTTGGGATCTGAGATAAAACTTTGCTTCTTCACCTCCGGATACCTCGCTCTTACAAGCTCTATAAGGTTTTTGTACATCAGCCGTGCAGCTCCTTTGCCTCTCTCCGAAGCAGCTACTTTTGCACATTCCAACAGGGCTGTCTGTCCATCATCCACGATGTGAGAAGAACACACACCGATCTGGAAATAGAGAGGTAAATAAAAAAGGTGAAGTCGCCACAGACCCAGATGACCTATAGGCTGCTTTCCCCTTTGAGGGGGGAGAGCTGACTGGTGGTGATTTAACCTGAGGGTCACCACACCTCAGGCGAGGACCGAGGTTGAGTAGGCGGTGTGGTCCTTCATGAATAACCTCAGCCGGTACGGGAATTGAAACATACATAGAAAATAGTAGCAGGAGGCCATTCGGCCTTTTAAGAACATAAGAACTAGGAGCAGGAGTAGGCCATCTGGCCCCTCGAGCCTGCTCCACCATTCAATGAGATCATGGCTGATCTTTTGTGGACTCAGCTCCACTTTCCGGCCCGAACACCATAACCCTTTTGAGCCTGCTCCGCCATTCATTATGATCGTGGCTGATCATCAGGTTCAATACCCTGATCCCACCTTCCCCCCATATCCCTTGATCCCTTTAGCCCCAAGAGCCGTATCTAATTCCTTCTTGAAATTACACAATGTTTTGACCTCACTACTCTCTGTGCTAGCAGATTCACCACTTTCTGGGTGAAGACTTTTGTTTTTACTGAGCTTTACATTAACATTGCAATGAAGTTACTCTGAAAAGTCCTCCTCACCTCAATCCTAAAAGGTTTACCCCTTATCCTCAAACTATGACCCTTGTCGGATTCAACAATTATAGGTGGGGGTTCTTCAATATATTACTAAAATATACTGGAAAATAAAATGATTCTTGAAAATTATTGAATTTGTAGAAATATGAGTAAGTTATAAAATTGGCTAAACTTTTAAATATTGTCCATGACTGTCTCAAATGTTGCGAATAATGTACTGCAAGTAAGTGATATGAGAGTACATTTGACAAGTTTGAAACAATCTTGTAACTGAGACCAGATGTGACGTAGGGAGTTTGAACATGGAACAAGAGTCGTGGGAAAGTTAATTAATTTGGAGTAATTGATTAATATCTAATTAACCAATCACCTGTTAAGTGGTTGATACTTTCCTGAATGAACCAAGGCGGTCTCAGCTGAGAATTAGGACCAGAAAACGAAGTAAAGGGGCTAAACCCAGATAAGGATTCCCGTTTGACTGATTAGAGATAAGAAGTTTAGCCGTCGGAGATCCTTGAAGCATTCGTGAAAATTACTTTTAAAAAGGTCTTTTGTTGAAATGACTTTTGTTTTGTAAATCTGGAGTCACTATTATTTTGAAGTTTTTGCTTTCAGTGTCTCAAGGACATTTCAATGGACACAGAAAAGCTTTTCGATTTAATTTTGTGCAAATATATCAAATGAGTTCTTAAAAAAATAAACAGTGCTTCGTATATCTATTCAACTGGACTGAGGCCTTGGGCAGGATTCTCCCGTCGCCGACAGTGAAATCGTGTTCGGCACTCAACATTGGCGCCGAAATCAGGGTCGGTGCCGCTTTCGCGATGTTCCGCCCCTGACCGGCCGAGTTCTCAACGGCGTGGGTCTCTCATGTTATTATTTGTCGGGGACTCAGCATGGCGGCTGTGACTCAATCCAGCACGGACACAGTTGGGGGAGAGCCGATCCCCGGGCAGGGGGACTTTGCCAGGGGCTGGGGGCACCGTGGGGGGTGGTCTTTGGGGCCGCAAGCCTGGCCAAAGTGGGGGCATTATTTGGCAGGTCGGGTCTGCGCGCGGCAGGCACCATGTTGCAGGCTGCCGCCGTGCGCATGCGCGGCTATGGACTCGCCAATTCTCCGGCTGTATCGGCAGCTAGAGCCGGGTGCTCTACGCTGCCTGCCTGCTAGCCCCCCACCAGACAGTGTATCGGTGGCCGTTTTGCCCCAATTTTTAGGTCGTAAAACACCACCGTTCCCACACTGGCATCAGGACATAGCCTGAAGATCGGAGAATTCAGCCCCTTATTTATGAGCGAGAGATAAGGGGAATCTTATAACCCCTAGTTCTGGACTCCCCCACCATCCGGAACATTCTTTCTGAAACTAACCTGTCTAATCCTGTTAGAATTTTGTAAGTTTCTATGAGACCTCCTCTCACTCTTCTAAACTCCAATGAATCTAATCCTAATCAACTTAATCTCTCCTCATATGACAGTCCCGCCATCCCAGGAAATAGCCTGGTAAACCTTCACTGCATTCCCTCCATAGCAAGAACATGCTTCCTTGAACCCATGCTGCTGTCCCCGCACTGCATCATGAACCAGCTGTCCAGGCAACTGAGTTAAACAGCCTGGGCTGGGATTCTCCATCGGCCAATGGCGAAAACGGGAAAGGCGATTGGATAGAGAATCAGTCATGAGGCCAAATTGTGGCCAGTGCCCAACAGAATGCCATGCTCCAGCACTTCTACAGCAGCGTCGATTCGTTCTACTCCGCTTGTACAGTAAACGCCATTGGTACATCATTAGTGGGTCTGCCCCAGTATTCTCAGGGGCCTCCGCGATGCTCCGCCTCCGTAGGGGGATTACCGATGGTGATTTTCACTTGTGGTATTAAAAATCGGGATATAGGCGGTTACAGATGCCATGGCTGATGAGGGAGAGAGAGGAGGTAGGACACTGAGAGGCGCGAACGTGGGCTGCCGACCCACTGGCAGGGCTGGTTGGGGAGGGGGTGGGGAACGTCTGCTAGGCCCGGGTGGGCAGTGGTGGGGGGACCAGGAGATAGGCCGTGGGGTTGGGTGGCCAGGTACAGACCGCCCGCCATTGCCGGGGGCTGCGCGGCAGCCATCTTTCTGCGTACCCCATTGACCTCCGACTGTGGCCTGTGGCTGTGCAGAGTGACAACGGTCGTATGGATTCCCCCACCCCACCACCCCGCCAGCCCATCCCCCACCTTCCACCCCACCAACTCTCCACCTCCCTCCACCACCAGCTGCCACCTGCTGGCATGGAGGAGGTGCTAACAGGGCCTCGTGTGCCGGCAGCAACTCTTATTCGAGGACCGGGCATGCCATTGGAGACTCCGGCTGAGCAGGGAGACAGTGCGACATATCTGACAAATGATGGCACACTTGGGATCGTGGGGTATGGGGGAAGATACCCTCTCCTTTGGCCGCCAGGTTGGCGGTTGCCCTGAACCTTTATGACACAGGACCTCCCAGGCGTTGAGTAAGGACCTCTCTGGGGTCTCCCAGACCTCTGGTTCTTGACCACTTTGAGGCCCCCTCTCCC
The DNA here is from genome assembly GCF_047496885.1 of Scyliorhinus torazame. Taxonomy (NCBI): domain Eukaryota; kingdom Metazoa; phylum Chordata; class Chondrichthyes; order Carcharhiniformes; family Scyliorhinidae; genus Scyliorhinus; species Scyliorhinus torazame. The sequence goes on from NC_092737.1 coordinate 14,816,104, forward strand.
CCGCAGGCTGTGTGTAGTTCTCTGTTTTACTTTACCCTCATGGTTTGATCTGTAGTGTTGATCCAAAGAACAAGACTAACTTTATTAACACTACTTAACTGAACGGGGATCAACACTTATCCCTGAGAAACAAACAGTTGATTAATAACACATAAACTATTCTTCTCTACATCTAACTCACTTCCAGATTAAACTATTCTCCATCTTCAGACACTCTAGCTAATTCCTCACTCGTGCTGCTACCACCTTCTCCAACCCTTATATACTTAGCTCCCTCTAGTGGCTGTCTGTATCCATTTAATCAACCCTTGCATTACCTCCATGTATGATAATACCATAGGCTGAGGGATTGGCTCCTGGGCGACAGGGGTTATCCACTGCAGCCCTGGTTGATGATGCCTATCCGGAGGCCACAGACTGACACAGGCCTCCATGTCAGCTACTCCGACATCGATGCCATGGCCAGGGGCTTGATTAAGCGGTGCTTTGGTATTCTGAAGATGCAGTTCAGGTGCCTGGGCGCTCTGGAGGGGCCCTCCAGTATGAAGCTGAGAGGGTCGCCCGCATCGTGGCGGCCTGCTGCGTCCTCTACAACACGTACAGAGGGGGGGGGCTGGATGAGGGGATAAACGGCAGTATTCGTCAGGACATGAAGCCCGGGCTTGCACGGGAGGCCACACATGTGGGCCTGGGCCAGCGCTCAAGGGACACTCTAATCGCCTCCAAGTTCACTGACTTGGAGACCTGGCCATTGGCACGGACATCCCATCACCCCCACCTCCTGCCATGAGCACCCTCCCTACGCCACCTCCCCCCTTTCTATGAGATCACCTCATAGGGGGGGGGGGAGTTGGACACAGGAGCGGTGAGCACCGGCTGAACTGGGGACCCTGGGACAAGTCCAACCCCAACGTCTGCACTACCCCACACCCATCCTCGCCCCTAGCGCCCCCTCTGCGGCCATCCCTCACTACCCCCTGCTCCTGCAGGAATTTTGACTCCTCCAACTGCACCTGCAGGTGCTGGATGGTTGCCACCACCCCTTCATACAGTCCCAGGCTCTGTGACTGCATCTCCAGCACAGATGGAGGTGCCCTTTCCAGAAGCTCAAAACCCATCTGGACGGCTGCTGGTCCCTGGGGTCTGCCTGCCGTCTGACTGTCTGCCCCCTCCAGAGCAACTGTGTGTCCCAGGAGCCACTTCACTAAAGTGCGGGAGCGAGGTGAGTGCGTCTGGGATGGTGGAGGGTGTTGGAGACAACTGTGTTGGGAAGTCAGTGCCATTCCTGGACTGGTGCTCTGGGTGTCTTAGGCTGCGTCCCAAGTTGGCTCCCGTCGCTTTCCCTGTCCTCCTCCTCCTCTTCGCTGCTCTCCTCCAGGGGTTGTGGTTGGGGTCGGGGGGGGGGGGGGGGCACCAGAAGTGTCTGCCTCATTGGGAGATCCTGCAAGACACAAGACAAAAGCATTATTGGAACGCGGGTTGGGGTGGTGGTGGTGGTGGAGGGGGGCGGTGTGGGGTGGTGATGCGATGGGGGCTGTGTGGCGTTGGTGGAACGGGGTGCCCTTCTGCTTGCTCACATCTTGTTGGCTGGGTGTGTCAGGAGTGAAGAAATTATGTGAATGAAATGAAAATTGCTTATTGTCACAAGTAGGCTTCAAAGAAGTTACTGTGAAAAGCCCCTAGTCGCCACATTCCGGCGTCTGTTCGGGGAGGCTGGTACGGGAATTGAACCGTGCTGCTGGCCTGCTTGGTCTGCTTTAAAAGCCAGCGATTTAGCCCAGTGTGCTAACCCAGCCCCAGTGTGGTTGCCGCCTGTCAGACTCTGGAGAGTCAATCCTGATTCCGCCTAATCAGACACTGTTTTTCATTGGAATTGGTCGTGTTCCACATGCCGCCGGTGCCAGCCCATTAATAGTTGACATTGCACCAATTTTGCTGCCGTAGAACACCGCTGATTCAGTCCTGGCGTCAGAGTCTGAACCGGAGAATTCCGCCACTCATCTCCAGATTCCAGCTAAATCTCCTCGGCACCTTCGCCATAACTTCCTCCAACACGGTGCCCAGAATTGGGCCTAATTCTCCAGCTGAGGCCCAACCAGCGATTAGAAAGGTTCACCTTAACTTGCTCATTTTCCAGTCTAAGTTCCTATTTATAGCACCCAGGATACTCACAGTGGTCAAACCTGTGGCATAAATGGGACAGGAACAGAATGAATACAGATTTGGCTCAGGGACCTCACCCTGTTTACAGACAAGGACACTTCTAAAGCATACAGAAGTTGATTGCAATCTCCACAGAGTCAAAGCGAGATGAGTATCATCTCAAGACGAAACATTGTATACGCAATGTTTGAGATGGATATGTGGATTTGTGCAACTGTGTGTGTATGTGTGATGGATGTTATTGTTTGTGTGACGTGTGTGTGTGATGTGCGTGTGTTGTGTGCATTTTGTGTCTTTGTGTGTGTATATCATTGTGTCTGTGCATGTGTGATTATGTTTGAGTCTGTGTGTGATTCCGTGTGTGTGTTTGTTTGTGTTTCTGTGTGTGATTCTGTGTGTGTGATTCTGTGTGTGCGTGTGTGATTCCGTGTGTGTGTGATTCTGTGTGTGCGTGTGCTTCAGTGTGCGTTGTGTGATTCTGTGCGTGTGTGTGATTCTGTGCGTGTGTTTTGTGTGGTTCTATGTGTGTGCTGTGTGTGATTCTGTGTGTGTATTGTATGTGATTGTGTCTGTGTGATTCTGTGTGTGTTGTGTGTGATTCTGTGTTGTGGGTGATTCTGTGTGTGTGTGATTCTGTGTGTATGTTGTGTGTGATTCTGTGCGTGTGTGTTTTGTGTGATTCTGTGTGTGCTGTGTGATTCTGTGTGTGTTGTGCCTGATTCTGTGTGTGTGTGATTCTGTGTGTGAGTGATTCTGTGTGTATGTTGTGTGTGATTCTGTGCGTGTGTGTTTTGTGTGATTCTGTGTGTGCTGTGTGATTCTGTGTGTGTTGTGCCTGATTCTGTGTTATGTGTGATTCTGTGTGTTGTGTGTGATTCTGTGTGTGATTCTGTGTGTTGTGTGTGATTCTGTGTGTATGTGTGTGATTCTGTGTGTGTGATTCTTTGTGTATGTGTTTGTTCTGTGTGATTCAGTATGTGTATTGTGTGTGATTCTGTGTGTGTTGTGTGTGATTCTGTGTGTGTTGTGTGATTCTGTGTGTGCGTTATGTGTGATTCTGTGTGTGTGTTGTCGGTAATTCTGTGTGTGTGATTCTGTGAGTGTTGTGTGTGATTCTGTGTGTTGTGTGTGATTCTGTGTGTGCGTTATGTGTGATTCTGTGGGTGTGTTGTCGGTAATTCTGTGTGTGTGTGATTGTGTTGTGTATGATTGTGTGTGTGTGGTATGTATGATTCTGTGTGTGTGTTGTCTGTAATTCTGTGTGTGTGTGATTGTGTTGTGTATGATTGTGTGTGTGTGGTATGTATGATTCTGTGTGTGTGTTGTCGGTAATTCTGTGTGTGTGATTCTGTGAGTGTTGTGTGTGATTCTGTGTATTGTGTGTGATTCTGTGTGTGTTGTGTGTGATTCTGTGTGTGTTGTGTGTGATTCTGTGTGTGCGTTATGTGTGATTCTGTGTGTGTGCGTTATGTGTGATTCTGTGGGTGTGTTGTCTGTAATTCTGTGTGTGTGTTGTGTGTGATTCTGTGTGTGTTGTGTGTGATTCTGTGTGTGTTGTGTGTGATTCTGTGTTTGTTTGTGTGTGTGATTCTTTGTATGTGTGTGTGTGTGGTTTTGTGTGTGATTCTTTGTTTGGGTGTGTGTGTTGTGTATGATCCTGTGTGTGTGGGTGTTTGTGTGATTCTGTGTGTGTGTGGGTGTGCTGTGTATGTTGTGTGTGTGTGTCTGTAGGTGTCCGTTGTGTGTGATCCTGTGTGTGTTGTGTGTGATCCATTTATGTGTGTTGCGTGTGATTGTGTGTATGTGTGTTGTGTGTGATTGTGTGTTTGGGTGATTGTGTGTTTGACACCCCAACACGGGTGTCCGAATGTGTGTGACACTGAACATCTGTAATTATTGGTGACTTTAATCTGCATATAGATTGGGCAAATCAAATTAATCACAATACCGTAGAGGAGGAATTCCTGGAGTGTATATAGGATGGTTTTCTGGACCAATACGTTGAGGAAGCTATTGGAGAATGGGTCATCCTAGACTGTGTATTGTGTAATGAGAAAGGAATCATTGGCAATCAAGTTGCGTGGTACTGCTTCGTTAATGAGTGACCATAACATGAAATTATTTTTCATCAAGTTGGAGAGTGACGAAGTTGATTCTGGGATAGTGTCCTAAATCTTAATAAAGAAAATTACGATGGTATGAGGTTGAATTGGCTATGATGGATTGGGAAACATTTCTTAAAGAGATGGCAGTGGCCAAGCAATGGCGAACATTCAAAGAGCGCATGAGGGAACTGCAATAATTCTTTATTCCTGTATGGTGAAAAGGTAAAATGGGAAAGATCGCTAAACAATGGAAAGTAGCGATAGCATTAGATCCAAGGAAGAAGTATACAGATTAGCCAACAAAAAAAAAACAACAGGCATGAGGATTCGGAGCACTTTTGAATTCAAGAATGGAGGATCAAGGGATTGATTAAGCAGGGGAAAATAGAGTATGAGAGTAAATTAACAGGGAACATTAAAACATATGACTATAAAAGTTTCTTTAGGTACGTAAAGAGAAACAGATTGGTGAAGACAAATGTAGGTCCCTTACAGTCAGAAACAGGGGTATGTATAATAGGGGACAAAGAAATGGCTGAGCAACTAAATGCATACTTTGTTTCTGTCTTCACAAAGGAGGACACAAATAAATACCAAAAATATTGGGGAACGGAGGGTTTAGTGAGAGAGAGGAATTGAAGGAGATCATTCTGAGTGGAGAAATGGTGTTGGGGAAATTGATGGGATTGAAGGCTGTTAAATCCCCAGGGCCTGATAATCTACATCCCAGAGTACTTAAGGAAGTGGCTCTAGAAATAGTGGATGCATTGGTGGTCATCTCCCAGGATTCTAGAGACACTGGAACAGTTTCTGCAGATTGGAGGGCAGCTCATGTAACCCCACTATTTAAAAAGCAAGGTAAAGAAAAAACAGGAAATTACAGACCAGTAAGCCTGATGTCGGTATTGGGCAACATTCGGGAGCCCGTTATCAAAGATTTTATAGCAGAGCACTTGGAAAGCCGTGGCAGAATCGGACAGTTTGGATTTATGAAAGGGAAATCATGTTGGACAAATCAACTGGAATTCTTCGAGGATGCAACTGGTAGAGTTGATGAGGGGCAACCAGTGAATGTGGTATATTTTGACTTCCAGAAGGCTGTCTACAAAGTTTTTCTCATTCGTTCATGGGACATGGGCGTTGCAGATTGTGCCAGCATTTATTGCCCATCCCTTGAGGAGCAGTTGAGAGTCAACCACATGGCTGTGGGTCTGGACACATAGACCAGACCGGGTGAGGACGGCAGATTTGCTTCCCTAAAGGACATGAGTGAACCAGATGGTTTTTTGTGACAATCGAGTCATCACGAGACTTTTAATTCCAGAATTTTACTGCATTCAAATTTCACCATCTGCAGTGGCCTGGGACTCCAGAGTACCCTGGGTCTGTAGATTATGGTCCAGTGACAATACCACTTCGCCACCATCTGTCAAAATTAAAATTGAAGCACATGGGATTGGGGACAGTGTATTGAGATGGATAGAAAACTGGTTGGCAGACAGGAAACAAACAGTAGAAATAAATGTTTTTATTTACGAATGGCAGGTGGTGAGTAGTGGGGTACTGCAGGGATCAGTGCTGGGACACCAGTTGTTCACAATATATATTAATGATTTAGAGGAGAGAACTAAGTATAAAGGACGAGGTTCTCCCCGGCAGGATTCTCCGTTGCGCCGGCAGCGCACTCTTGCCCGGGGTTTTCACAACATCTTGGGGGTGCCCAAAATGGGAAACCCCATTGTTCGGCTGGCGGGATAAAGGATCCCACTGCTGGCGGGGGCACACCGCACCATAAAATGGGTGCAGCGGGATGTGGAATCCCACCCAAAATCTCCAGATGACACTGGGTGGGAGGGTGAGCTGTGAGGAGGATACAGAAATCCTTCAGTTTAATTTGAACAAGTTGAGTGGGTGGGCAAATGAATGGCGGATGCAGGATAATGTGGATAAATGTGAGGTTATCCACTTTGGTAACAAAAACAATTTGCCCTTAGTGTCCAAAATTGCCCTTAGTGTTGGGTGAGGTTACTGGGTTATGGAGATAGTGTGGAGGTGTGGGCTTGGGTAGGCTCTTTCAAAGAACCGGTGCAGACTCGATGGGCCAAATGGCCTCCTTCTGCACTGTAAATTCTATGATTCTATGATTCTCTATGAAGGAGGAACCCCACGTAAAAGCTGGCTCAATACACAAGCCTTGGAAACGCTCCTACACTCCGCACGACATGGATGTGAGGTTGGAGACGGGCCGTGCCCAGCACCCCACGTAGAGGCTGGACATGACCTTCTTAACCGGCAAGGTCTTCTGCCAGAAAACATCACAGGCCACAGGTGAGGACATTACTAACAACCAGAATGGGGAAGTCTCACCTTCCATGTTCTGGGAGGCATTGAAAGCGGTGATTAGGGGAGAGATTGTAGCCTACATGTAGGGCCAGGGAGGAGAGGGCAGCTAGGCAGCAACAGATCAACTTCATCCCGGAGATCGACAGAAAATACTCTGAAGCCCCGACCGTACAGCTTCTGGCGGAGAGGAAAAAGCTACAAATTGACTTTAATCTGCTATCCACCAGTGCACCAACTCCGCCAGACACGGGGGACTTCTACAAGCAGGGAGAAACTGCTCACCAGCTGAAAAAGGAGGCAGACATGAGGGAAATAGCACAGGTGAAAGATAGCAGGGGCAGACTGGTAACTGAACCAAAAATGCTCCACCAAGCATTTGAGGCCTTCCATCAGGGACTGCACACCTCCCGATGCGGGGGTGAAACAATTCCTGGATGTACTGGACATGTCAGTCGTAGGTGACGACAGTCGGGGGGAACTGGAAGCATCAATAGGACTGGGAGAGGTCATGGAGAGCATCAACTCCGTGTGGGGAAGACACTGGGACCCAGTGGGTTCCCAATGGTCTTCTATAAAAGATTTACACTAACCCTAGTCCTGCACCTACGAGAAATGTTCGCAGATTCGCGAGCAAGGGGCATCCGGCCTCCAACATAGGCCACGATATCGCTGATACCCAAGAAAGACAAAGACCCAACGGAATGCAAATCATCTAGACCCATTTCGCTGCTTAATGTGGATGCGAAGGTACTCGCAAAAGTCCTGTCTAGGAGACTGGAGAACAGAAGTGGTCACAGCGGACCAGACGGGCTTTCTTAAGGGTAGACAGCCAACTGCGAACATCAGGCGGCTGCTGAATGCAATACAAACCCCATCCGGGGAGAGAACACCAATGGTGATCATCTCCCTAGACGCAGAAAAGGCCTACGACAGTCGAATGGCAGTCTCGCATTGAGGTACTGCAGCGGTTTGGGTTAGGGACAGGGTTCACCTCGTGATGAAACTCCAGTACAGCACCCCCAAGGTAAGTGTTCGGACCAACAACACCAGCTCTGAATGTGTGCAGCTGCACAAGGCAGGGATGCCTGATATTAACCCCCCCCGCCCCCCCCCCCCCACCCCACTGTTTGCCCTGGCAATTGACTCCCTGGCAATCGCTCTGCGAGACGCCAAAGGCTGTAGGGGCATCCAAAGAGGAGTCAGAGAGCACAGAGTTTCACTCGATGCGGATGACCTGCTCCTCTACATCAAACACAGAATGGCCTTAAAATAATCATGAACCTCCGAGAAGAGTCTTCTCGGGGCAGGAGGGGGGGCGGGAAAGGGGAGCAGAGAGGGGGAAGGGCTGATAGAAGGGGTGCGTGTAAAATTGTACGTAAGAAAGCACATGCTTTATGTGTAAAATTGTCAATCTGTTAAAATAAAAATATTTAAAAATAATGAATGATGGAGTAGGATCGAAAGGCCGAATGGGCTCCTCCTGCTCCTAGTTTCTATGAGAGATTAGGAATGGATTGAGGCAAAATAGAAATGGTTGTCAACATGTCAATTTCCACAATTTGAAAAGTGAATCGGCCTCTAATTTCAACGGAACTCACCACTTGACCATGGAGTTTGGCCAAAAAGACCATGTGGTTTCTCTCTCGCAGCCAGGAATGGTAGTCGCTTGACATGTAATCTGTCTCATTGCTGAAAAGGGAGTCAACCTGTCCGAAATCCTTTTCTGTAGCCAGGCAACAATCCAGGTCCGACTCTGAATACTTGACAGATCAATACAGGAAAAAGATTTAGATAATTGCTGAATGTGTCATGAGGTTTGGATTTTAATTTGCAACTGCCCGGAGGCACAACTGGACAAGAACCAACACTGAAACATAGAAGGATAATTTAGGAGGAGATTGGACAAAGAGATTGTTTTTCAAAGATGCTCCTAAAGGAAGAGACAGAGGTTAAGGGGAAAGTGTCTGGATGGTGGGAGTCACCGTCACCAATGGTGGGGCAGAGGATGAGGAGAACCACAAAGAGGCACGTGTTGTAGGAACAGAGGTTTCCTGGAGGGATGTCGGGCTGGAGGAGGTGACCAGGATAGGAAGAGACACACCCAGTAAGAGAGTGAACGGGAGGATCTGAACTTTAAACTGCAGAACTTGGAGCCAACGGCGATCAGCCAAGGTGAGTGAGCAGCACTTTGTTACGGGTTAGGTTAAGAGGGTTAGGTTTAGCTGACACCCATGGAGGGTGGAGCCGGCCAGGAAAGGGCTGGAATAGTCGGGTCTGGAGCTGACAGAAACATGGGTGAAGATTTCAGCAGCTGCTGGACTCAGGCCACTGCAGAGACTGGTGAGGTTACGGAGGTGGAAGTGTGCGGCCTTTATGATGGAAATGATACGGTGTCAGATACTTCACTCAAGGTCGGCCAGGATGCGGAAGTTGTGAGCAATTGTATTCAACCTCAGAGTAGCTGGGTGGAGGGATTAAATTGGCGATGAGGGAACAGAGTTTGTACTGATGGCAATGTCTTCCATTTCCCAAAGTATGCGCCAGTCTAACATGTTGGCATTTCACCCACTGCAGAGAATGGCTTTCAGACATCAACCAGCAATGCTGGCCGCTGTGGCAATGGCCACAGCTCTGAAAGATACTCTATGGCAATGTGAGTGGAGGCCGCTCAGGGAGGAGGCGGTGGCTGCAGCAGAGGATTGGGCTGCAGAGGGGCAGGGGGCAGCCACACAGGCTGGAGGGCCGGCCGCCCAACAGGTCCAGGAGGAAGAGGAGGTGCCGAGGAGATACCTCATGAGGCCCCGCGTGTACCGCAACCGCATGTCATTTGAGGACCTATGTCACGGAGTCGTCCCAGTCGCCGAGTGGGACCTGTCCAGGATATCGCAGACATCGGCGCACAGGTGTATCCGTGCCGTCACGGAGACCCTATATTCCCAGGCAGAAAAGTACATCCTCTTCCATGCGGACTGCGCCCACCAGGATGCCCAGACAGTGGGGTTCGTTGCCGTCGCCGGGATGCCCCGGGTCCAGGGTGTGATCGACGGGATGCGTGTCGCCCTACGGCCACCGGTGGATAATAGGCTGCCAAACAGGGTATCACTCCATGAACGCCCAGCGCACCATGCTCGCCTGTGCCCGATACCTGGCAGCGTGCACGACTCCTTCACACTGGCTCACTTGGTGATTCCCGACATGTTTGAGGGGCACCCCCCCCACCCCCCACCCCCCACCCCAGCTGCGGGGTTGGCTGCTGGGCGACAGGGGTTACCCGTTGCGGTTATGGCTGATGACGCCACAGACCGGCACGGGGACCTCTGCTACGATACCCGTACAGCGACCAGGGATGTGGTCGAGCGCTGCTTCGGAGTCCTGAAAATGCACTTCACGTGCCTAGACTGCTCAGGAGGGGTCCTCCAGTACGAGGCTAGGAGGGTCGCCCGCATCGTGGTGGCCTGCTGAGTCCTCCACAACATCGCACAGCAGGCCACCTTCAGACGAGGAGGATGCGGGTGAGGGGGATAGTAAGCGGGACATGGGGCCCGACAGGTCACACAACGCCATCGTCAGGGACAGCGTTCATGGGATGCCCTCGTCGCCTCATGTTTCACCGACTAAGGGGGGTAAGGGAGTTACTGGCCAGGGGTACGGACATCACCATTCCAGACCCACACCCCCCTCACCTCCCACACCACCAAATCACCCGCATATACACCCGCTCCACGACACATACCTGCGGTGCGGCGAGCTGGGTCACTTGATTGGCAGGTACAGCAGGTTTGGTCCATGGGATGGAGGATGATGACAACCTGCTCTGTGATGAGCTCCATGCTCCACATCGTTAGACAACATCTGACTCATGTCCACAGCAGCACCTTCCACCTGGGTGATCCCTGCATATGAGCTGGCCAGCCCATCACACGGTCCCGTCGAATCCCTGGGATGGGGGTGCTGGGGATGGCCGGGGCAGGGAGGGAGGGAGGAAGGGAGGGTGGGGAGCACGGTCCACTTACGGTGCATGCACTCGTCCCCCACCCCCCACCACCACTGGCCAGAACTGACTGTCCCACCCCCACACCCAACAAACAGAGCACCAAGGCAGGTTTCAGCGATGTTAGCAGGTGTTTATTGTGAACAAATATACACATCTGTGCCCTAGCCCCTGTAACTAAACTGTGCCCTGCACCCGTGCCAACTTAATTGGTGTCTAACTTTCTGGCCTTACGCCCTAACACTATGCCGAGGAGGTTCCCCAGACAGTACAGCAGCAGGGAAATTTGCATACGTGCATTGTGGTCACTGTAACTTGAAGGTGTAACTCTGCAAGAGACCCTAGCTGTTCAAGTGAAGGCAAGCATCCAGCAGAGGGCAGTAGATCGGAGCTGCTGATTGGTTGTTGCGGGGGAAATTTGCATATGTGCATTGTGGTCACTGTAACTTGAAGATGTACCTGTGCAAGAGACCCTAGCTGTTCAAGTGAAGGCAAGCATCCAGCAGAGGGCAGGAGAGCGGAGCTGCTGATTGGTTGTTGCGGAGGAAATTTCCATACGTGCATTGCGGTCACTGTAACTTGAAGGAGTACCTGTGCAAGAGACCCTAGCTGTTCAAGTGAAGGCAAGCATCCAGCAGAGGGCAGTAGAGCGGAGCTGCTGATTGGTTGTTGCGGGGGAAATTTGCATTGTGGTCACCGTAACTTGAAGGTGGTTTGTGGAGGAGCTGTTGTCAAGTGACTTCGGATCATTCGGGAGGCAGAGGTGGTTATAGATAGAAGCTTCAGGGATGTAGTTACTCCGAAGGATAAAGATAGATGGGTGACGGTGAAAGGGGCTGGGAGGAAGCAGTCAGTACAGGGATCCCCTGTGGTCGTTCCCCTTAGTATCAAGTATACCGCTTTGGATACTGTTGGGGGGATGACTTACCAGTGGTAAGCCATGGGGTACAGGTCTCTGGCACAGAGTCTGTCCCTGTTGCTCAGAAGGGAAGGGGGTGAGGAGTAGAGCATTAGTCATTGGACACTCCATAGTTAGGGGGATAGATAGGAGATTCTGTGGGAACGAGAGAGACTCGTGGTTGGTGTGTTACCTCCCAGGTGCCAGGGTCCGTGATGTCTCGGATCGTGTTTTCGAGATACTTAAGGGGGAGGGGGAGCAGCCCCAAGTCGTGGTCCACATAGGTACCAACGACATAGGTAGGGATAGGGATGTAAGGCAGGAATTCAGGGAGCTAGGGTGGAAACTTAGATCTAGGACAAACAGAGTTATTATCTCTGGGTTGTTACCCGTGCCACATGCTAGCGAGACGAGGAATAGGGAGAGAGAGGAGTTGAACACGTGGCTACAGGGATGGTGCAGGAGGGAGGGTTTCAGATTTCTGAATAATTGGGGCTCATTCTGGCGTCGGTGGGACCTCTACAAATGGGATGGTCTACACCTGGACCAGAGGGGTACCAATATCCTGGGGGGGAAATTTGCTAATGCTCTTCGGGAGGGTTTAAACTAGTTCAGCAGGGGATTGGGAACCTGAATTGTAGCTCCAGTATACAGGAGGTTGAGAGTAGTGAGGTCATGAGTAAGGTTTCAAAGTTGCGGGAGTGTACCGGCAGGCAGGAAGGTGGTTTAAAGTGTGTCTTCTTCAATACCAGGAGCATCCGGAATAAGGTGGGTGAACTTGCGGCATGGGTTGGTACCTGGGACTTGGATGTTGTGGCCATTTCGGAGACATGGATAGAGCAGGGACAGGAATGGTTGTTGCAGGTGCCGGGGTTTAGATATTTCAGTATGCTCAGGGAAGGTGGTAAAAGAGAGGGAGGGGTGGCATTGTTAGTCAAGGAAAGTATTACGGTGGCAGAAAGGACGTTTGATGAGGACTCGTCTACTGAGGTAGTCTGGGCTTAGGTTCGAAACAGGAAAGGAGACATCACCCTGTTAGGGGTTTTCTATAGGCCTCCAAAAAGTTCCAGAGATGTAGAGGAAAGGACTGCAAAGATGATTCTGGATAGGAGCGAAAGCAACAGGGTAGTTGTTATGGGGGACTTTAACTTTCCAAATATTGACTGGAAATGAGTACTTTAGATGGGTCCGTTTTTGTCCAATGTGTGCAGGAGGGTTTCCTGACACAGTATGTAGATAGGCCAACGAGAGACGAGGCCATATTGGATTTGGTACTGGGTAATGATACAAATGTTAGATTTGGAGGTAGATAAGCACTTTGGTGATAGTGACCACAATTCGATTACGTTTAATTTAGTGATGGAAAGGGATAGGTATATACCGCAGGGCAAGAGTTATATCTGGGGGAAAGGCAATTATGATGCGATGAGGCAAGACTTAGGATGCATCGGATGGAGAGGAAAACTGCAGGGGATGGGCGCAATGGAAATGTGGAGCTTGTTCAAGGAACAGCTACTGCGTGTCCTTGATAAGTTTGTACCTGTCAGGCAGGGAGGAAGTGGTCGAGCAAGGGAACCGTGGTTTACTAAAGCAGTCAAAACACTTGTCAAGAGGAAGAAGGAGGCTTATGTAAAGATGAGACATGAAGGTTCAGTTAGGGCGCTCGAGAGTTACAACTTAGCTAGGAAGGACCTAAAGAGAGCGCTAAGAAGAGCCAGGAGGGGACATGAGAAGTCTTTGGCAGGTAGGATCAAGGATAACCCTAAAGCTTTCCATAGATATGTCAGGAATAAAAGAATGACTAGGGTAAGAGTAGAGCCAGTGAAAGACAGTAGTGGGAAGTTATGCGTGGGGTCCGAGGAGATAGGAGGTGCTAAATGAATATTTTTCGTCAGTATTCACACAGGAAAAAGACAATGTTGTCGAGGAGAATACTGAGATTCAGGCTACTAGACTAGAAGGGTTGAGGTTCATAAGGAGGAGGTGTTAGCAATTCTGGAAAGTGTGAAAATAGATAAGTCCCCTGGGCCGGATGGGATTTATCCTAGGATTCTCTGGGAAGCTAGGGAGGAGATTGCTGAGCCTTTGGCTTTGATCTTTAAGTCATCTTTGTCTACAGGAATAGTGCCAGAAGACTGGTGGATAGCAAATGTTGTCCCCTTGTTCAAGAAGGGGAGTAGAGACAACCCTGGTAACTATAGACCAGTGAGCCTTACTTCTGTTGTGAGCAAAGTCTTGGAAAGGTTTATAAGAGATAGGATGTATAATCATCTGGAAAGGAATAATTTGATTAGAGATAGTCAACACGGTTTTGTGAAGGGTAGGTCGTGCCTCACAAACCTTATTGAGTTCTTTGAGAAGGTGACCAAACAGGTGGATGAGGGTAAAGCAGTTGTTGTGGTGTATATGGATTTCAGTAAAGCGCTTGATAAGATTCCCAACAGTAGGCTACTGCAGAAAATACGGAGGCATGGGATTCAGGGTGATTTAGCAGTTTGGATCAGAAATTGGCTAGCTGGAAGAAGACAAAGGGTGGTGGTTGATGGGAAATGTTCTGACTGGAGTCCAGTTACTAGTGGTGTACCACAAGGATCTGTTTTGGGGCCACTGCTGTTTGTCATTTTCATAAATGACCTAGAGGAGGGCGTAGAAGGATGGGTGAGTAAATTTGCAGATGACACTAAAGTCGGTGGAGTTCTGGACAGTGCAGAAGGATGTTACAAGTTACTGAGAGACATCGATAAGCTGCAGCGCTGGGCTGAGAGGTGGTAAATGGAGTTTAATGCAGAAAAATGTGAGGTGATTCATTTTGGAAGGAATAACAGGAAGACAGAGTACTGGGCTAATGGTAAGATTCTTGGTAGTGTGGATGAGCAGAGAGATCTCGGTGTCCATGTACATAGATCCCTGAAAGTTGCCACCCAGGTTGAGAGGGTTGTTAAGAAGGCCTACGGTGTGTTAGCTTTTATTGGTAGAGGGATTGAGTTTCGGAGCCATGAGGTCATGTTGCAGTTGTACAAAACTCTGGTCCGGCACATTTGGAGTACTGTGTGCAATTCTGGTCGCCGCATTATAGGAAGGATGTGGAAGCATTGGAAAGGGTACAGAGGAGATTTACCAGAATGTTGCCTGGTATGGAGGGAAGATCTTATGAGGGAAGGCTGAGGGACCTGAGGCTGTTTTCGTTCAAGAGAAGAAGGTTAAGAGGTGACTTAATTGAGGCATACAAGATGATCAGAGGATTAGATAGGGTGGACAGTGAGAGCCTTTTTCCTCGGATGGTGATGTCTAGCATGAGGGGACATAGCTTGAAATTGAGGGAAGATAGATATAAGACAGGTGTCAGAGGTAGGTTCTTTACTCAGAGAGTAGTAAGGGCGTGGAATGCCCTGCCTGCAACAGTAGTGGACTAGCCAACACTAAGGGCATTCAAATGGTCATTGGATAGACATATGGACGATAAGGGAATAGTGTAGATGGGCTTTAGAGTGGTTTCACAGTGCAACATCGAGGGCCGAAGGGCCTGTACTGCGCTGTAATGTTCTATGTTCTATGAGTGGAGGTGGCCTGCTGCGATTCCTGCCCTGTGACCTGGGTCCCCGTTGGCGCATGTCTCCTGGGGCGACTCAGCCTGGATGGGCCCGGCTTGGGGCTCCGGCTCTGGCAGGGGCACTGGCTCTGGCACTGGCTGGGGGCGGGGGGCACTGGCTCTGGCTGGGGGGCATTGGCTCAGGCTGGGGGCGGGGGGCACTGGCTCTGGAACTGGCTGGGGGCAGGGGGCATTGGCTCTGGCTGGGGGCAGGGGGCACTGGCTCTGGCACTGGCTGGGGGCAGGGGGCACTGGCTCTGGCTGGGGGCACTGACTCTGGCACTGGCTGGGGGTGGGGGGCACTGGCTGGGGGCGGGGTTGTCTAGATGGACCGGCCGCATCCAGTTCTGGCTGGGGGCGGGGTTGAAGGGTGGGGGGGGGTGAAGGGTGGTGAGGGGGGGGATGTTGGGGGGTTTATCCACACATGTGGACCCACAACTAGGCAGGATCCCACTTGCTCGCCCGCCGCCGATCTCTGCGTTGGCAACCTCCCTTTCTTCTGGGCCGCCAACCACATGCAGGGCCCTCTGCTCAGGCCTCGGGCATAGTGAGGGGCCG
Organism: Scyliorhinus torazame; assembly: GCF_047496885.1. Taxonomy (NCBI): domain Eukaryota; kingdom Metazoa; phylum Chordata; class Chondrichthyes; order Carcharhiniformes; family Scyliorhinidae; genus Scyliorhinus; species Scyliorhinus torazame. The sequence continues at coordinate 14,831,751 of NC_092737.1, forward strand.
CACAGGTCTGGTGGTCCCCCTCCGATCATCCCCCGCTCCCAGACAGTTGTGCGTGGCCTTCTTCTGGGGGGTGGGGAGGGCAAACCCAGACAATGACACTGTTAGACGTTCCGACGCATGCAGCCGATGGGTTGGGTAGATGATGGCCTCGGTGGCCAGGGCACCCGGCCATTGCGGCTGGCATGGGTGCTGACATGTGGGAAGGGTGGCGAAATCAGCCGTCCACTGGGGGGGGGGGGGGGGTCCAGGTTACATGTGTGCGGGGGGAAGGGTGGTTGGTGCCAGGGGCACTGTAAATTCTATGATCTACTCACCCTAGCCGACCTGAGGGGATTGTGCAGTTTCTCCCTGCACTGGATGCCAGTCCAGACAAAGTTGCCCACGGCGCTGACCGTGTCTGCTACTTGCGCCCAGGCACGGCGCTGGCAGCCTTCCACCCGGGCCAGGGTACAGGGCCGCCTGCCTCTCCTCCACAGGAGGGTGTCCAGCTCGGCGGCGCTGAACCGTGGCGCTGCTCCCCTTCCAGCCATCTTGTTGGCTGGGACGGTGTGTGTGTGGGGGGAGGGATCAGTTAAGTGCGGCTGCAGAGTATGAGCATCATGGGTGCGATTCTCCACCCCCACGCCAAAGTGGCCGCGCCGTCGTGAACGCCGTCGAGGTTCACAACGGCGCGGAATGGCCCCGGGTCCGACCGATTCAGGCCCTGACAATGGGCCACTATCGGGGCCGTGTCATCTACCCGCGGCAGGCCTTGTCGCCCGCGTAAAAGCGGCGCCGCGTAGATGACGTGGCCGGCGCCGCATAATGGACGTCATCCGCGCATGCGTGTTTGCCGTCCGCTCTAAGTTCGCCCCGCAAGAAGATGGCGGACGGATCTTGCGGGGCCACGGAAGGAAGGAGGTCCTCCTTCAGAGAGGACGGCTCGACGATCAGTGGGCACCGATCGCGGGCCACCCCACATTCCAGGTAAAGCCTGGTGCAGGATCCCCCCTCGCCCCCCCCACAGGCCGCCCCCCCCAGCGTTCACGCACCGCCCACAACTGTAGCGACCAAGTGTGGACGGCGCTGGGGGGAACCCGCCGTTTTGGCCTGGCCGCTCGGTCCATCCGGGCCTGAGAATAGCGGGGGTGCCGGAGAATCGCCATTTTGGGTGTCTCCGGCGATTCTCCGGCCTGCGGCCCGCGAAACGTGACCGGGCCGTTCCCGCCGCTTGGGAGAATCGCGGGAGGGCGTCGTACCGGCGTCCCCGGAAATTTTGGCGGCCCAGGCGATTCTCCCAACTGCCGTGGGAGTGGAGAATCGCGGCCCATGTGTGCCAATCACACACCCGACGAATCCAGCGCCATATCGCTTTGAACCGGTGCGATCCATGTAGCGATGATGCGAGCCCATTTAGAGTTGCTGAATTAGTGCAGCTGTTGCACCGTTTTTGCTGTCGTCAAACACCAGGCCGGGGCCAGCAATTAGTCTCAGAAACAGAGAATCCAGCTCCACATCTTCAGGTGATGCTACAGAGTGACAGCATGTCGATGCTGGATAAGAGGGTTGCAGGAGGGATTCTGGAGATTCGGGCTTGAGAGAAAGTAGTGTGGGGATGGAAAGCGCAACCGTTGCCTGATGTATTTGGACTATGAGGATGTGAGGTAATGTAGGGAGGAAGCTCAGGGGTAATTTGTCTGGGTGGGGAAGGGGTGATGTATCTCCGGCAGATAAAGACATGGCCTCGATGTCAATGAGTAAGAATGAGTGAGAACCTCACACTTTTGAAGGTGACATTGGGGGCGAAAGGTCTAAGGTGACTGTTTTCATGGGAGAAGAGCAGTTTGGGGGTTTTGCCATCTGGAATGATATTGGAATAGGAAATGGTTCTGACAAGACCTGATATTGTTTAATTTGATCCAGCCTGTTGTGATGATGAATGGCTAAAACAGATGTGTGTCAGTTCCATTGAAGTCTCCTCCACCTGGACTTGAGGCAAGGCCTGTGAGAGGGCTGGGTGTCGCACGAGGTGCAAGAACACCTGGGCTCTCGGGAGACCCGGGCCTACAATACCAAGGAAAGTCAAAGGGGCAAATGCGGAATCCCATCGGGAGCAGATCCCAACTTCGCCAATCTATCATCCAAACTGAAGTTCCTCCCCGGAACCATATTTGTGAATATTTTCTGTACCCGCTCCAATGCCTTTACTTCCTTCTTAAATCGGGACGTCCAGAACTGGACGCAATCCTCCAGCTAGTAATTTCACTAAGTTCAGCATCACCTCCATGCTCTTGTGCTCCATGCCCCTATGAATAATGCCCAGAATGCTGTGTGCTTTATTCAGCTGCCCTCTCAACCTGTCCTTCAATGTTTGACGCATACCTGGACAAAAGGTCCTCTGCTCCTCCTGCATCCATTTTAAAGTTATATCCTTTATTTCATATCGTCCCTCCATTTTATTCCTACCAAAATAAATCACGTTACTTTTCTCTGCATTCAACTTCATTTGCCACCTGTCTGCCCATTCCCCCTCGACTACGTCCAAACCCCTCATGGTTTTGAAACACCTCGATCAAATCTCCCCTCAAGCTTCTCTTCTCCAACAACAATCACAGTTTTGTGAAGGCCACGAAGAATCCAGCACGAGTTGAAGGATAGAAAGAAATAACATTTATTTACAATAGCATATATATACACAACAACAGCAGCAACACAACAGCAGCAGCAACTCCCTTGCTGCTCACTCCTCTCTAGCTGGTTCCAAACTGGCCAGCTCTATTTATGCAGGGAATCTGCTGATGATTTCTCCACCGGACACCATTTGCACGACGCACTGGATCGGGCGGCGTGTAACGAGACGGAGAATGGCGCTTCTGTGATGAACGGCATAACGGTTGTACATCCACGGCCCGTGGGCTCTCCCTCTGAGGCATCCTGTGTCTCCATCTCGGAGTCGGAGTTCGCTGCCTCCGTCATCTCGGCGTCTCTATCTCCACGCGGTTCTGCAACGACCAGCGCAGGCTTTGAGTGTGGCACCAGAGGATGATTGTATCTCATCTCTGTGGCTATAAAAATGAGCTCCGGGGTGGGGAATCTTTGATGGAAATGGTCTTCTGTAATGAACGTGGTCTACATGCTTGCGCTGGAGATGATCCTGGGCTTGCACCTGGTAAGCGATAGGTCCGTTCGGCGAAAAATAACGCCAGGGACCCACTGATCAACACCAGCAAAACTTCGAACGGACACTGGGTCACCGGGCACATTCTGCCGAATCGGTCGATGCCGAGAAAAACCCTATCCCTGCCGTTCTTGAGTGCGGCAAAGTTTTGCGCCAATGTCCGGGAAAACCATGCTAAGGCAGATGCGAAGTCTCCGGCCCATTAGGAGTTCCACGGGAGCTACCCCAGTCACCGCATGTGGAGTGGTCCTGTATGAAAACAAAAAACGAGCCAGTCTCGTGTCCATAGACCCGGAAGATTGCTTCTTTAGGCCCCGTTTGAATGTCTGCACTGTGCGCTCCGCCAACCCATTGGAAGCCGGGTGGTATGGAGTGGTGCGGATATGGCGTATGCCGTTGATCTTCATGAACCTCGCCAACTCCTCACTCGTGAATGGAGTGCCGTTGTCCGTGACCAGCACCTCGGGGAGGCCATGCGTACTAAAAGACAAACGCATCTTCTCGATTGTTGCGCAGGACGTTGTGCTTACCATCTTCTGCACTAAACAGAGGTTGTGCCTACCAACCCATGCACCTTGAACCATTTAGACTGGGCATCGATTAATAGAAGGAACATGGATCCTTGAAAAGGGCCGGCAAAATCCGCATGCAAGCATGCCCAAGGCCGCCCTGGCCATTCCCAGTGATGTAGGGGCGCGGCCGGCAGAAGCTTCTGATGCTCCTGGCAAATGGAGCAGTTTTGGGCCACCTTCTCAATGTCAGTGTCGAGGCCTGGCCACCAGACATAACTCCGGGCCAACATTTTCATTTTGGTCACACCCGGATGCCCATTGTGCAAGTCCCTTAGTATCAACTCCTGTCCATTTTCCGGGCCAATCACACGCGTCCCCCACAAGAGGATACCGTCTTCCATGCTAAATTCTGACAGCTTGGAGAAAAATGCGTGCAACTCGCCAGGGAGCTGTCTATGCTGCCCACCATACAGGACTATGTGCCGAACCTTTGATGGGACTAGCCCCGTCTGGGTCCGGCCAGGAGGTAGGGTCCAGCTCCAACTGTAGGTAGGCGTGATCATATCTAATTTCGTGAACGAGAGTTTACCTGCAAGCTTCGCGTAGAGATCCTCTATGCGAGGCATTGGATATCGGTCGAGCCGGGTAGCCGTATTCACTGTAAGTTTATAGTCACCGCACAAGCGAACTGTGGCTTCTGGCTTCATTACAGGTACAATTGGTGCTGCCCAGTCAGCGAAACGGACGGGCCTGATAACACCCAAGGACTCCCAACGAGTGAGCTCCCCTTCTACCTTCTCGAGCAAGGCGATAAGCACCGGGCGCACCCGGAAATAGCGCGGCATGGTTCGTGGTTCGACTTGGATACGGGCTACGACCCCTTTTATTTTCCCCAAACCAGGCAGGAATACATCTGGGAACCAGCCTAGTACCTCCGTCAGGCCTCCAGAACATGTTTGGAGGATGTGTTGCCACTGCAGCCGCAAATGGCGCAACCAGCCCCCACCCAACAGGCTAGGCCCATGGCCGCGCACCATGATTAGTGGGAAACGCCCCTCCTGGCGTCTGTAAACAACAGGGGTCATCGTAGTTCCTGCAATGTCCAATGGTTCCCCCGTGTAGGTGGCCAACTGGGCCTGTGTGTCGGTTATGTATATCGTGCTTGATGCAGTCGCATGTCCTCTGGGCGATCACGGAGACTGCTGCGCCAGTGTCCAACTCCATCTCAAGCGGGTGACCATTGACCCGTACTGTCACCTTAATGGGGGCCACACGGGGAGCTGCCACACAATGCAGCTGCAGGCAATCGTCCTCCGTCTCCACGTCCTTGGGAGCAGTCGCCGCACGTTCATCGAAATGGAAAGTACGGCCCCTGGGCTGGCCCCTGTTTCTGTCGGAATGATGGCGCCTCTGGAGCCCCCAGGACTAGCGTCCGCGACGGGATCGGCACCCACAAGTCCGACACTGACATGTCTCTTCATCCATTGGTTCTGGAGAAGGCTCCCTTTGGGGAGGAACGTAGTGTTGATCCGGACGCTGCCCCGCCCAAGGTACCGCAGGGGTGCGGGGAGACGCTTTTGGGCGGAAGGGGTTGCGCCCCAAGGCGTGCACCTCCATTCCCTGTAGCTCCTGCACTCCCCGTTCTGTGCTATCTCGGGACAATACTATTTGAATGGCCTGTTGAAAAGTCAATGTTGGCTCAGCTAACAACTTTCTCTGGGTGGCCGCATTGTTAATACCGCAAACCAAACGGTCGCGTAACTTTTCTGCAAGGTCTCACCATAGTCACAGTACTCCACAATCCTGCGTAGCCTGGATAGAAACTCTGCAAGGGATTTTCCTGGGGTCCTCTCAGCGGTATTAAACCGGTAACAATGGACAATCGTGGACGGGGTTGGGTTAAAATGTTGCCCCACTAAATTCACAAGTTCATCAAACGCCTTGGTGTCCGGCGCAGCTGGGTATGTAAGGCTCCGAATCACCTCAAACGTATGCAGGCCGCAGGCGGTGAGGAAAATTACCACCTGGCGCTCGTTTTCGGTGATGTTGTTTGCCCGGAAATAGTAACGCATCCGTTGTGTGTACTGGTTCCAACTTTCCAGCGCAGCATTAAAAACATCCAAACGCCCGTACAGAGGCATGGTGGAAGAGGAAAAAAAACATCCAAACTGTATCCAACAAAAATCCAGGGACATGGCTTCAGCAGCGTAGACAGCTATCCACTTTAACCCTCATCGCCAGTTTTGTGATGGCCACGAAGAATCCAGCACGAGTTGAAGGATAGAAAGAAATAACATTTATTTATAATAACATATATACAACAGCAATGTCCTTGCTGCTCACTCCTCTCCAGCTGGTTCCAAACTGGCCAGCTCTATTTATGCAGCGAATCTGCTAATGATTTCTCCGCTCCCCTCATTGGGGAAGCTCATATTCCCCAAGGATTGTGGGATTTCCATTAGTCCCCAGCCAGTGGTAAGCAGGCAGGTTATAACACACAGCTTCTCCAATCTGTCCACGTGACTTAAGTCCCACATCCCCGGAAACATTCTCTTTTTTTTTGAAAATATATTTATTCAAATTGTTCAACAAATTTTCAACAAAACCACCCCCCCCCCCGCCCCCCACAAGAAAAAGAAACAAAAACACCAGCAAAAATTATACATTGGATTTCCCCCAAATACAATAACCCCCCATATAACAGTATAAAACACAAATAGGGAGAAAAAAACACCTTGGGCGAAATTCTCCCCCAACGGCGGGATGTCCGCCGACTGGCGCCAAAGCCGGCGCCAATCAGACTGGCATCGCGCCGGCCCAAAGGTGCGGAAGGCTCCGCATCTTTGGCGGCCTAGCCCCAACATTGAGGGGCTAGGCCGACGCCGGAGGGATTTCCGCCCCGCCAGCTGGCGGAAATGGCGTTTGTTGCCCCGCCAGCTGGCGCGGAAATGCGGCGCATGCGCGGGAGCGTCAGCGGCTGCTGTCAGTTTCCCAGCGCATGTGCGGGAGTGTCAGCGGCCGCTGTCAGTTTCCCGCGCATGCGCAGTGGGGAGAGTCTCTTCCGCCTCTGCCATGGTGGAGGCCGTAGCGGAGGCGGAAGGGAAAGAGTGCCCCCACGGCACAGGCCCGCCCGCGGATCGGTGGGCCCCGATCGCGGGCCAGGCCATCGTGGGGGCACCCTCCGGGGTCAGATCGCCCCGCGCCCCCCCCCCCCCCCCCCCAGGACCCCGGAGCCCGCCCACGCCGCCTTGTCCCGCCGGTAAATACCAGGTTTGATTTACGTCAGCGGGACAGGCAATTCCTGGGCGGGACTTCGGCCCGTCCGGGCCGGAGAATCCAGCGGGGGGGTCCCGCCAACCGGCGCGGCCCGATTCCCGCCCCCGCCCAATCTCCGGGAGCGGAGACTTCGGCGGGGGCGGGATTCACGGCGGCCAACGGCCATTCTCCGACCCGGCGGGGGGTCGGAGAATGACGCCCCTTAACTCAAACGCCACCCCAAAAGAATCCTCCCCCCCCCCCCCCCTCGGGCTGCTGCTGCTGCTGACCTCCTCCTAACGCTCCGCGAGATAGTCTAGGAACAGTTGCCACCGCCTGAGGAACCCCTGCACAGACCCTCGCAAGGTAAACTTTATCCTCTCCAGCTTGATGAACCCTGCCATGTCATTGATCCAAGCTTCCACGAGGGGGCTTCGCATCTTTCCACAGTAACAAAATCCTCCGCCGGGCTACCAGGGACGCAAAGGCCAGAATACCGGCCTCTTTCGCCTCCTGCACTCCCGGCTCGTCCGATACCCCAAATAATGCTAATCCCCAGCTCAGCTTGACCTGGGCGTTCACCACCTTGGACATAGTCCTCGCAAAACCCCTCCAAAACCCATCCAGCGCCAGGCACGACCAGAACATATGACGTGATTTGCTGGGCTCCCCGAGGACCTCCCACATCTGTCCTCCACCCCAAAGAACCTACTCAACCTCGCCCCTGTCATATGCGCTCTGTGAGTAACTTTAAACTGTATTAGGCTGAGCCTGGCGCAAGAGGAGGAAGAGTTAACCCTACTCAGGGCATCAGCCCACAGACCCTCATCTATCTCCTCCCTAAGCTCCTTCTCCCACTTGCCCTTTAACTCCTCCACCGAGGCCTCCTCCTCTTCCTGCAGCTCCTGGTAAATCGCAGAAACCTTTCCTTCTCCAACCCATACACCCGAAATCACCCTGTCCTGAATCCCACGTGCCGGAAGCAGCGGGAATTCCCTCACCTGCCGCCTCACAAACGCCCTCACTTGCATGTACCTGAAAGCGTTTCCCGAGGGTAGCCCAAACTTCTCCTCCAGCGCCCCTAGGCTCGCAAACGTCCCATCGATGAACAGGTCCCCCATTCTTCTGATCCCTGCCCGATGCCAGCTCCGAAACCCCCCATCCATCCTTCCCGGGACGAACCGATGATTCTCCCGAATCAGGGACCAAACCAAGGCCACCTCGCCCCTATGTCGCCTCCACTGCCCCCAGATCTTCAGCGCCGCCGCCACCACCGGACTCGTGGCGTACCTGGTCGGCGAGAGCAGCAGTGGTGCCGTTACCAGCGCCCTCAGGCTCATGCCCACAAAGGACGCCATCTCTAGCCTCTTCCACGCTGCCCCCTCTCCCTCCATTACCCACTTACGGATCATCGCCACATTGGCTGCCCAATAATAGCCACATAGATTCGGCAGTGTAGCCACCTAAATTGGCCAACTCCCGATTCAAAACGGCGAACGGCAAAGGCTGATGGGAAAGTCAGCCAACAAGACAAAAACCAGCAGCTGCAGGTTTGCTGTGTATTTACCACTGCAAAAACCAGACAACATCGATACCAGCGACCCTCAGCATAACAAAGTAACAGCCATCTGCATACTGATGAGCAATCCCCGGGAACAACAAGTAACATTTTGGACACACAAAGCAAAGCCAGACTCCTCGGCGCCAGCAGGAGCCAACACAAAGGAGGTGAACGAGCACCTCCAGACCGCCCATCGATCAGGGAACCGCTCCTGTATTGGAGAAAATCGAACCAAGCGATTGGGACAAAGTCCAATCACTTGGGACCAGGTACAGGGTCCGCCCCGAAAGGCGGGAAGCCCCTGGGGACTATAAGAGTTGGGCCCCAAGTTCAAATCGCTCTCTTCTGGTCTCTTCTTCCTGCCTGGGTCACCCAGCAACACGAACCAGCATTGACCGTGACCGGTGAAGTGATCGTCGATTAACGTAAGTCTTAATTCAATGCTCGCTACGAGACAGGCGCTCCTAGCTACCAATCCGTACCAACTTCGAATCCCGCAGACTCAGAACCCGAACGAAAGGCCATTTGTTCCCCTGACCTGGTGGGCCAGTCCAAAGTTAAGCATAGGCCTGTTAGTTGTAGAAGTAGCTTAGACGTAGAATTTGTGCATGAGTAGCGATTACTGTGTATAATAAATGTGCTTTGATTTAAATCTTACTAATCGGTGTATTGGATTATTGATCATTACTCGGACTTGAACCTTGTGGCGGTATCATAAAGTTACCTGGCGGCTCGAGAGCAAAGGTAATAAAACAGAGCAATTGAACCAAGGTAAAGTTAGCAACAGCAGCGCCAGCGCCCCCCCCCCCCCTCCCCCCCCCCCCTGTCCCTGCTACGCTCCAGAAACACCCTCGTCACCCTCGGGGTCTTATTCGCCCACACAAATCCCATGATGCTCCTGCTTACCCATTTGAAAAAGGCCTTGGGGATCAAAATGGGAAGGCACTGGAACACAAAGCGAAACCTCGGGAGGACCGTCATTTTGACCGACTGCACCCTACCCGCTAGTGAGAGTGGCAGCATATCCCATCTTTTAAAATCCTCCTCCATCTGCTCCACCAACCGCGTCAAATTGAGCTTATGCAGAGCCCCCCCAACTCCTAGCTACTTGGATCCCCAGGTACCAAAAGCTCCGTTCCGCCCTCTTCAGCGGTAGCTCGTCTATCCCCCTTTCCTGGTCCCCTGAATGCACCACAAAGAGCTCACTCTTCCCTACGTTGAGTTTATACCCTGAAAAGTCCCCAAACTCCCTAAGGATCCGCATGACCTCCGCCATCCCCTTCACTGGATCCGCAACATACAACAGGTCATCGGCATACAACGACACCCAGTGTTCCTCTCCCCCCCCGAACCAATCCCCTCCATTTCCTGGACTCCCTCAGTGCCATGGCCAGCGGCTCAATTGCCAGTGCAAACAACAAGGGGGATAAGGGACACCCCTGCCTCGTCCCCCGGTACAGCCAAATGCACTCCAACCTCCGCCGATTCGTAGCCACACTCGCCACAGGGGCTCTATATAGCAGCCTGACCCAACTGATGGAACCCCTCCCTGAACCCAAACCTCCGCAACACTTCCCAAAGATACTGCCACTCCACCCGATCAAAGGCCTTCTCCGTGTCCATAGCTGCCACTACCTCCGCTTCCCCCTCCACCGAGGGCATCATAATCATATTGAGGAGCCTCCACACATTAGTATTTAGCTGCCTACCCTTCACAAATCCTGTCTGGTCCTCATGAATCACCCCCGGGACACAGTCCTCAATTCTCGTAGCCAGCACCTTCGCCAGCAACTTAGCGTCAACATTGAGCAGCGAGATCGGTCTATACGACCCACATTGCATTGGATCTTTGTCCCGCTTCAAGATCAAAGGAATCAGCGCCCTGGACATTGTCAGGGGCAAGGTCCCCTCCTCCCTCGCCTTATTGAAAGTCTTCACTAGCAACGGGCCCAGCAGGTCCACGTATTTCCTATAAAATTCAACCAGGAACCCATCCGGCCCCGGGGCCTTCCCCGCCTGCATGCTCCCCAATCCTTTAACCAGCTCCTCCAGCCCAATCGGCGCTCTCAAACCAGCCACCTGCTCCTCCTCCACCCTCGGGAACCTTAGCTGATCTAGGAATCGTCGCATCCCCTCCCCCCCACTGGGGGCTCAGACCTGTACAGATCCCCGTAGAAGTCCCTAAATACCTTGTTTATTCTCACCGCACTCCGCACCGTATTCCCCCCTTTATCCCTAACTGCACCAATCTCCCTCGCTGCCTCCCTCGAAGCTGATGTGCCAGCATCCGACTCGCCTTCTTCTCATACGCCGCCCCTTGCGCTTTCCTCCGCTGTGCCTCTGCTTTCCCCGTGGTCATCAGGTCGAATTCCGTCTGGAGGTTCTGTCGCTCCCTAAGTAGCCCCTCCTCGGGGGCCTCTGCATAACTCCTGTCCACCCTTAAAATCTCCCCCACCAACCTCTCCCTCACCCTCCTTTCTCTCTTCCCCCCGTGGGCCCTAATGGAGATTAGCTCTCCCCTGACCACCGCCTTCAATGCCTCCCAGACTACCCCCACCTGCACCTTCCCGTTGTCGTTGGCCTCCAAGTATCTTTCAATACATCCCCGCACCCGCCCGCACACCCCCTCATCCGCCAACAGTCCCACATCGAGGCGCCACAGCGGGCGCTGGTCCCTCTCCTCCCCCAACTCCAGCTACACCCAATGCGGGGCGTGGTACGAGATGGCTATGGCCGAATATTCCGTTCCCTCCACTTTCGGGATTAGCGCCCTGCTCAAGATGAAAAACTCTATCCGGGAGTAGGCTCTATAGATGTGGGAAAAGAAGGAAGATTCCCGGGACAGCGGTCTGGCAAACCTCCATGGATCCACTCCCCCGATCTGGTCCATAAACCCCCTGAGCACCTTGGCCGCGGAGCCGGCCTCTTACCCGTCCTGGACCTAGAACGGTCCAGTGCTGGGTCCAGCACCGGGTTGAAGCTCCCCCCCATTATCAAGCTTCCTACCTTCAGATCCGGAATCCAACCCAGCATGCGTTTCATAAATCCGGCATCATCCCAATTCGGGGCATGTACGTTCACCAGTACCACCCGCATCCCCTGCAACCTACCACTCACCATCACATATCAACCTCCATTATCCGCTACAATATTCACCGAGGTACAGTGAAAAGTATTTTTCTGCGAGCAGCTCAACAGATCATTAAGTACATGGGAAGAAAAGGGAAGAAAAGAAAATACATAATAGGGCAACACAACATATCCAATGTCACTACATAAGTACTGGCATCGGATGAAGCATACAGGGTGTAGTGTTAATGAGGTCAGTCCATAAGAGGGTCATTTAGGAGTCTGGTGACAGTGGGGAAGAAGCTGTTTTTGAGTCTGTTCGTGCGTGTTCTCAGACTTCTGGATCTCCTGCCCGATGGAAGAAGTTGGAAGAGTGAGTAAGCCGGGTGGGAGGGATCTTTGATTATGCTGCCCGCTTTCCCCAGGCAGCGGGAGGTGTAGATGGAGTCAATGGATGGGAGGCAGGTTCGTGTGATGGACTGGGCGGTGTTCACGACTCTCTGAAGTTTCTTGCGGTCCTGGGCCGAGCAGTTGCCATACCAGGCTGTGATGCAGCCCGATAGGATGCTTTCTGTGGTGCATCTGTAAAAGTTGGTAAGGGTTAATGTGGACATGCCGAATTTCCTTAGTTTCCTGAGGACATATAGGTGCTGTTGTGCTTTCTTGGTGGTAGCGTCGACGTGGGTGGACCACGACAGATTTTTGGAGATGTGCACCCCTAGGAATTTGAAACTGCTAACCATCTCCACCTCGGCCCCCTTGATGCCGACAGGGGTGTGTACAGTGCTTTGCTTCCTGAAGTCAATGACCAGCTCTTTAGTTTTGCTGGCATTGAGGAAGAGATTGTTGTCGCTACACCACTCCACTAGGTTCTCTATCTCCCTCCTGTATTCGGACTCATTGTTATTCGAGATCCGGCCCACTATGGTCGTATCGTCAGCAAACTTGTAGATGGAGTTGGAACCAAGTTTTGCCACGCAGTTGTGTGTGTACAGGGACTAGAGTAGGGGGCTAAGTACGCCGCCTTGCGGGGCCCGGTGTTGAGGACTATTGTGGAGGAGGTGTTGTTGTTCATTCTTACTGATTGTGGTCTGTTGGTCAGAAAATCGAGGATCCAGTTGTAGAGTGGGATGCCAAGTCCTAGGTTTTGGAGCTTTGATATGAGCTTGGCTGGGATTATGGTGTTGAAGGCGGAGCTGTAGTCAATAAATAGGAGTCTGATGTAGGAGTCCTTGTTTTCGAGATGCTCTAGGGATGAGTGTAGGGCCAGGGAAATGGCGTCTGATGTGGACCGGTTGCAGCGGTATGCGAATTGCAGTGGATCAAGGCGTTCTGGGAGTATGGAGGTGATGCGCTTCATGATCAACCTCTCAAAGCACTTCATTACGACTGAAGTCAGGGCCATTGGACGGTAATCATTGAGGCACGTTGCCTGGTTCTTCTTTGGTACCGGTATGATGGTGGTCTTCTTGAAGCAGGTGGGGACCTCGGAGTGGAGTAGGGACAGGTTAAAGATGTCCGCGAATACCTCTGCCAGCTGGTCCGCGCAGGCTCTGAGTGCACGACCAGAGATCCCGTCCGGGCCCGTCGCCTTCCGAAGGTTCACTTTCAGGAAGGCCAATCTAACTTCGGAAGCTGTGATGGTGGGTATGGGTGAATTATGGGCTGCTGGGGCACTCGACACCAGATTGTTGGTTACCTGCTCGAACCGAGCATAGAATGCATTGAGTTCATCGGGGAGGGGTGCGCTGCTGCCAGAGATACTGTTCGGCTTCGCTTTGTAGCCCGTTATGTTGTTTAGTCCTTGCCACAACCGCCGAGAGTCTGTCTATGACTAGCTTGGTTTGATATTCTCTCTTGGCATCTCGGATGGCTTTGCGGAGGTCGTACCTGGATTTCTTGTATAGGTCAGGGTCGTCTGTCTTGAACGCCTCAGATCTGTCCTTCAGTAGGGAGTCAATCTCGCGATTGAGCCATGGTTTCCGGTTGGGGAACGCACGTATTGCTTTGGCACGCAGTCGTCCACACATTTACTGATGAAGTCTCTGACGGTGGTGGCATACTCATTTAAATTGGTCGCTGAGTTCTTAAATATGGACCAGTCCACTGTCTCTAAGCGGTCACTTAAGAGCTCTTCTGTCTCCTCGGACCAGCACTGCACAACCTTCTTAGCTGGATTCTCCCGCTTGAGTTTCTGCTTGTATGCCGGGAGAAGGAGCACCGTCTTATGGTCTGATTTCCCAAAGTGCGGTCGGGGGATGGAACGTGCCCGCGCCTCCCGCACCCTCCAGTCCCCCAGGCGGTGGACCCCCGCCCCGACTACCTCTCCTACTTCCAGCTCCCCTTTGGCCAATGCAGCAGCAACCCAGTCTCCCCCCCCCCACCCTCCCCCCCCCACCCTCCCCCCCCCCCCCCCCCCCACCCCCCGCTAGATCCTCACTGTCATGATATTCAGATAAACATCATGGTGCAAACACACATACACACTGATGGACAAATCAATGGACCAATCAATACACACGCAACATCACAGCCAATCACAAGCAAGAGCAGACACACTATAAAACAGGGAACACGACACTTCCGATTCATTCCAGCAGGAGACAGCTCAGGGCACAGAGCTCACAGCAAGCCACTCAGACATTCACCATGTGCTGAGTGCCTCTCCAAGATAGTGTTAGGGCTGGGTCCACAGGTTAGAGGGTAATGAACGAACCACAGCAACCAGTTTACAAATGTTAATAATTGTTAGTAATAAAACTGAGTTGTACCTTCCGCAACCGTGTTGGTTCGTCTGTGTAGCAGAGCACCCAACACGACACTCATCTAGCCATTTTGCTCCCCCCATGACACTCCCGTAAGTCAGCTGACTCCTGCTGACCCCGGCCTCTCCCGCCATTCCATCGACCCCCCAGTGTGAGAATCCCCCCACCCCTTGGCAGTCAGTGTGCACTCCTCTCCAGCACCGCCCTTCTCCCCCGCCCCCGCCCCCATCCTTCCCTAACGCGGGAAAAATCCCGCGCTTTCCGTCTGAGCCGGCACCGCCTCCTCTGGCACAGCTCCTTTTTTGCGGCCTTACCCCAACTCCCCATCCCCGGGCCTCCACCCCCCCCCCTACCTCCGCGGGGCCCTGCCCCTCCAACACTGACGCCCACACTCTCCCACAGCCCCCACATCAAAGCCATTCACTCATCCCCACCCAGCACCAAAACAAAAAGAACATTCCCCAAACGCAGTAAAAGCACCACCCCCCCCCCCACGACAAACCCTCAGTTTGAGTCCAACCTTTCAGACTGAATAAAGTTCCATGCCTCATCAGGCGTCTCAAAATAATGGTGCCGTTCTTGGAACGTGACCCACAATCGCACTGGCTGCAGCATCCCAAACTTCACCCCCTTCCGATGGAGAACCGCCTTAGCCCGGTTAAAACCAGCTCTCTTCTTAGCCACCTCCGCACTCCAGTCCTGGTAGATTCGGATCTCCGTGTTCTCCCACCTGCTGCTCCGTTCTTTTTTGGCACATCTCAGGACGCACTCTCTGTTCATACAGCGGTGGAACCTCACCACTACAAGCCCTTGGCGGCTGGTTGGCTTTGGGTCTCCTTGCCAGGATCTGATGAGCTCCATCCAGCTCCAGGGGCCTCGGGAAAGCTCCCGCGCCCATCAGCGAATTGAGCATCGTGCTCATATATGCCCCGGCACGGGCCCCTCCACTCCTTCGGGGAGACCCAGAATCTGAAGATTCTTCCTCCTCGACCTATTCTCCAGGTCCTCAAATTTTTCCAGCCACCTCTTGTGCAGCGCCTCGTGCGCCTCCACCTTCACCGCCAGGCACACGATCTCGTCCTCGTTCTCCGAGGCTTTTTGCCGAACCTCCCGGATCGCCGCCCCTTGGGCCTTCTGGGTCTCCACAAGCTTCTCAATCGACGCCTTCATTAGCGCCAGCATTTCTGTCTTCAGCTCTGCAAAGCAGAGTTTGAGGAACTCCTGCGACCACTGCGCCCACGCTGCTTGGTCTCCACCCACCGCCATCTTGCTTCTCCTCCCTCGCACTTTCCGCTGTACCAGAATCACTTTCTTAATCGCTCCACTCCGGTCCAATCCATACAGTGCCGGGGGAACCTTGCTGTCACCTTCCCACACTGGGAGCCGTCAAACAATTGCCGTTGGGGCCGCTCTAAAGAGCCTAAAAGTCCGTTCCCGGCGGGAGCTGCCGAACGTGTGACCTACCTCGGCATAGCGGCAACCGGAAGTCCCCCGGAAACATTCTCATCAATCTTTACCCCACACTCTCTGAATAATCTACATCCCTCCCGAAGTGCGATGCTGGGATTTGGACACCATTTACATTTGGTTGATCACGTCTGGGTCACAGTTCTGAGTTAAAAAGCGTCACGGAGAGCAGCTCACACTACCCACCTGTCTAGGCGTGTAGCTCCTCACTCCGGGCCTCCCCATCGGTCGCCCGCCTAGTGCTCTCAGGTAACTGTGGATCGCAGAAGACCTCATCGCCCTGGATTCAGGTAGGTGTGGAGATGGGATGACAGAACATGAGAAGCCAAATTAAATGGAAAAATATTTCTCCAGTAAGGTTGGTTGAATAACATGTTATTCCCAGGACACCAGGAGAACGGATCAACTCTTTAAATATTGACCGAGGGACAGTTCCATCCACCTGAGAGAGCGAACGGGACTCACGTTAACATCAAGCCCATAAAATAATGTGTCTGACAGTGCTGTACTCTGTTTTTGTCTGAATATTGTCACTCATTGTCTGTCAATGAGGGTCAGAGCCTGGATTCTATGCTCAGGTTTCTGGAGAGGCCTTTCTGACTCAGTGATGTGGGAAACATCCAGGCAGAAGAACCCGAATTGCAAATATTTTTAATGCAAAAAAGTGGGGTTGCAGCTGGAGCTAAATATCATCAAATTGGCTGTGA
Source organism: Scyliorhinus torazame (assembly GCF_047496885.1). Classification (NCBI taxonomy): domain Eukaryota; kingdom Metazoa; phylum Chordata; class Chondrichthyes; order Carcharhiniformes; family Scyliorhinidae; genus Scyliorhinus; species Scyliorhinus torazame. Next base: position 14,848,244 of record NC_092737.1, read on the forward strand.
ATGTAGAGACTTTCTCCTGGGTCCACACCTCTCTGTTTTTCACATTCTGTCTGCCAATTATCAAGTATTAATTAATTTTAACCCCGAGTGGTCGTTCAGTGTAACATGGGGGCAGTGGAACCCCCCCAGGTCAGTTTAGAGAGTTCCCGGCTCCCTTTTAATGGTCATGTTGACAGGACCAAAGAGCTGGCGGCCATGTTGGTGTTGACGGTGACTCCGGAACAAACCATGAAATAGCCGCCGAAGGTGAATTATTGAGCAGTTTCATTGTTGGATTTTATTTTATTTTGCGCTGGCTTTTACACAGTTTCCAAGCAGTGTGAAATGTGTAAGGACAAGGAAGTTTAGAGAGTTACTGCTCTGTCCCTACCTAACCCTCCCCTGCCCTCTCCGCCCGGGACTCAGATACTTCAGGGAGCAGCTGCTCTTTCACATCGAATCATTTTAGTCTCGGGAAAAACAAACGCGTCTCAACCATTCGTACAAGAGTCAATTACTGAGGACAAACACACACCTCCTCTTCCCGGGTGTTTAATAGAAAATTTCCCCTCACTACTCACTGGATTACCCTGTGGAGCAGCGCTTGGCGTCGTGCTTGGCGTTATCAACAGAATAGTCGTGTGCTCGAAGCCCAGACTGACATTGTTTAAAGGCAGCAGAAAATAGTGGAGAAAGGGAGGGGGATAGAGAGAGACAGAGAGAGAGAGACAGAGACATACAGACAGACAGACACAGACAGACAGACACAGACAGACAGCCCCAAAGTGCATCATGGAGTTCACCTGACCTGCAACGTCTAATAGATTGTGGTATGGGGAGCACACGGTCCATTCTACAAGAGTGGTACAGCAGAAATGGAAAAGTATTTTTTAAAGGCACGGAGATGGGTTGAAGTGTGTATACTTCAACGCAAGAAGCATCAGGAATAAGGTGGGTGAACTTAAGGCATGGATCGGTACTTGGGACTACGATGTGGTGGCCATCACGGAAACTTGGATAGAAGAGGGGCAGAAATGGTTGTTGGAGGTCCCTGGGTATAGATGTTTCAATAAGATTAGGGAGGGTGGTAAAAGAGGTGGGGGGGTAGCATTATTAATTAGAGATAGTAGAACAGCTGCAGAAAGGCAGTTCGAGGAGTATCACCCTATTGAGGTAGTATGGGTTGAAGTCAGAAATAGGAAAGGAGCAGTCACCTTGTTAGGAGTTTTCTATAGGCCCCCCAATAGTAGCAGAGATGTGGAGGAACAGATTGGGAAACAGATTTTGGAAAGGTGCAGAAGTCATAGGGTAGTAGTCATGGGCGACTTTAACTTCCCAAATATTGAGTGGAAACTCTTTAGATCAAATAGTTTGGATGGGGTGGTGTTTGTGCAGTGTGTCCAGGAAGCTTTTCTAACACAGTATGTAGATTGTCCAACCAGAGGAGGGGCAATATTAGATTTAGTACTGGGTAATGAACCAGGGCAAGTGATAGATTTGTTAGTGGGGGAGCATTTTGGAGATAGTGACCACAATTCTGTGACTTTCACTTTAGTAATGGAGAGGGATAGGTACGTGCAACAGGGCAAGGTTTACAATTGGGGGAAGGGTAAATACGATGTTGTCAGACAAGAATTGAAGTGCATAAGTTGGGAACATAGGCTGGCAGGGAAGGACACAAGTGAAATGTGGAACTTGTTCAAGGAACAGGTGCTACGTGTCCTTGATATGTATGTCCCTGTCAGGCAGGGAAGAGATGGTCGAGTGAGGGAACCATGGTTGACAAGAGAGGTTGAATGTCTTGTTAAGAGGAAAAAGGAGACTTATGTAAGGCTGAGGAAACAAGGTTCAGACAGGGCATTGGAGGGATACAAGATAGCCAGGAGGGAACTGAAGAAAGGGATTAGGAGAGCTAAGAGAGGGCATGAACAATCTTTGGCGGGTAGGATCAAGGAAAACCCCAAGGCCTTTTACACATATGTGAGAAATATGAGAATGACTAGAGCGAGGGTAGGTCCGATCAAGGACAGTAGCGGGAGATTGTGTATTGAGTCTGAAGAGATAGGAGAGGTCTTGAATGAGTACTTTTCTTCTGTATTTACAAATGAGAGGGGCGATATTGTTGGAGAGGACAGTGTGAAACAGATTGGTAAGCTCGAGGAAATACTTGTCAGGAAGGAAGATGTGTTGGGCATTTTGAAAAACTTGAGGATAGACAAGAGCCCCGGGCCTGACGGGATATATCCAAGGATTCTATGGGAAGCAAGAGATGAAATTGCAGAGCCGTTGGCAATTATCTTTTCGTCCTCACTGTCAACAGGGGTGGTACCAGGGGATTGGAGAGTGGCGAATGTCGTGCCCCTGTTCAAAAAAGGAACTAGGGATAACCCTGGGAATTACAGGCCAGTTAGTCTTATTTCGGTGGTAGGCAAAGTAATGGAAAGGGTACTGAAGGATAGGATTTCTGAGCATCTGGAAAGACACTGCTTGATTAGGGATAGTCAGCACGGATTTGTGAGGGGTAGGTCTTGCCTTACAAATCTTATTGAATTCTTTGAGGAGGTGACCAAGCATGTGGATGAAGGTAAAGCAGTGGATGTAGTGTACATGGATTTTAGTAAGGCATTTGATAAAGTTCCCCATGGTAGGCTTCTGCAGAAAGTAAGGAGGCATGGGATAGTGGGAAATTTGACCAGTTGGATAACGAACTGGCTAACCGATAGAAGTCAGAGAGTGGTGGTGGATGGCAAATATTCAGCCTGGATCCCAGTTACCAGTGGTGTACCGCAGGGATCAGTTCTGGGTCCTCTGCTGTTTGTGATTTTCATTAATGACTTGGATGAGGGAGTTGAAGGGTGGGTCAGTAAATTTGCAGACGATACGAAGATTGGTGGAGTTGTGGATAGTAAGGAGGGCTGTTGTCGGCTGCAAAGAGACATAGATAGGATGCAGAGCTGGGCTGAGAAGTGGCAGATGGAGTTTAACCCTGAAAAGTGTGAGGTTGTCCATTTTGGAAGGACAAATATGAATGCGGAATACAGGGTTAACGGTAGAGTTCTTGGCATTGTGGAGGAGCAGAGAGACCTTGGGGTCTATGTTCATACATCTTTGAAAGTTGCCACTCAAGTGGATAGAGCTGTGAAGAAGGCCTATGGTGTGCTCGCGTTCATTAACAGAGGGATTGAATTTAAGAGCCGTGAGGTGATGATGCAGCTGTACAAAACTTTGGTAAGGCCACATTTGGAGTACTGTGTACAGTTCTGGTCGCCTCATTTTAGGAAGGATGTGGAAGCTCTGGAAAAGGTGCAAAGAAGATTTACCAGGATGTTGCCTGGAATGGAGAGTAGGTCTTACGAGGAAAGGTTGAGGGTGCTAGGCCTTTTCTCATTAGAGCGGAGAAGGATGAGGGGCGACTTGATAGAGGTTTATAAGATGATCAGGGGAATAGATAGAGTAGACAGTCAGAGACTTTTTCCCCAGGTGGAACACACCATTACAAGGGGACATAAATTTAAGGTGAAAGGTGGAAGATATAGGAGGGATATCAGAGGTAGGTTCTTTACCCAGAGAGTAGTGGGGGCATGGAATGCACTGCCTGTGGAAGTAGTTGAGTCGGAAACATTAGGGACCTTCAAGCAGCTGTTGGATAGGTACATGGATTACGGGAAAATGATATAGTGTAGATTTATTTGTTCTTAAGGGCAGCACGGTAGCATTGTGGATAGCACAATTGCTTCACAGATCCATGGTCCCAGGTTCGATTCCGGCTTGGGTCATTGTCTGTGCGGAGTCTGCACGTCCTCCCCGTGTCTGCGTGGGTTTCCTCCGGGTGCTCCGGTTTCCTCCCACAGTCCAAAGATGTGCGGGTTAGGTGAATTGGCCAATGATAAATTGCCCTTAATGTCCAAATTGCCCTTGGTGTTGGGTGGAGGTGTTGAGTTTGGGTAGGGTGCTCTTTCCAAGAGCTGGTGCAGACTCGGGGGGCCGAATGGCCTCCTTCTGCACTGTAAATTCAATGATAATCTATGATTAATCTAGGACAAAGGTTCGGCACAACATCGTGGGCCGAAGGGCCTGTTCTGTGCTGTATTTTCTATGTTCTATGTTATTAACTCAAGTTAACCTTTTTCAAACAAACAGTGAACATCTTAGCAACCATTAATTCAAATACAACCCCACAAAGAATACAACACAAAGTAATCCGTAAGCTGTACTTTTAACATCCAGAAGAATTTTTAAAGATACCTTTAAATAGAAGCACATCAGGTTAAAGTCACTGCTGCGAGCAGTTATTAGTTTTAAATCACCAAAGGATTGATTTACAGTCTTTAGATTACAGAGAGAGACTCTAATACACCTTCTGGCTGTGACTGCAGCTATCTAGCTCTGAAAACTAAACTAAAACACACCCTGCAGCAAACAGCCTAAAATGAAAGTAAAAAGCTGACAGACAGCCCAGCTCCACCCACTCTCTGACATCACTGCAGTAATAAACACCCATTTCTTAAAGGTACTCTCACATGACTGGACGGACGGACATCATGACGGTGTCAAGCGCCAGACGGTGGTGAGGATACAAAAAAACAAGAATTCATCATTCACGACATATTTATAGACAATCATTAAAATTGCAGTAAAGTTTAAAGTAAAAAATGATTGCAGTTATGAACATTTCAGTACAAATAATTATATGTTGCAAAATACAGGTTTCCTTCATTTACAGAGTAAAAATGAAAGGTCCACAAGACTCTGTATTTTCTATTAAATCCACAGATCATCTGTTGTGAGGCTGAGTTTATTCAGTATCTCAATCATTGACACACTATTCATGAGATTTATAAAGTTAGCAGAGGAACAGATAGAAACAGCTTTGTCACAGCAACCGGTTCATTACCTGTTACAAGTCGAGAGAGACAGACCCATATCCTGGAGTTCTGGTTCTGTCTGTGTTTCAGGTACTGACCAGAACAACCCAACCTGGTGGAAGAGAATCGGATGTTGGGATTTCCCCCTCACACACGACAGGAATCCTTCCGTCAGAGTAGGAGACAGGTCTGAGACATGTCACAGCAGACCCTTCAACATACAGCTGAACAGAAATTGCCCCGGCTGTCTTCACATACCAGATGGAACTATCCTATTTGCAACTTTCTGGGTGACGTTTGCTTGCAGACTAGTGTGGGGAGGGATTGAACAAATTTGTCGGGTTAGTGAAGCAAGCTGCAGCATTCAGGCACAGTGCCAATTGTGGTTCGATTCATCGCACTCTGGTCTCTGAGTCACAAAGTTCCTGATCCCTCAAACAACATCCCCAGAAACATATTACCTGGTCATTATCACAATGCTGTCTGCGGGATCTTGCTGTGCATAGATTGGCTGCTGAGTTTTCTAAGTTACAGCAATTCAAAAGCACATCATTGGCTGGAAAATGCCTTGGGACATTTGGTGGGGTGTTAAAGGCGCTATATCAATGCAAATCTATTTTATTCAAATGGTGGGTGAAACAAGGTGCACTGGGGATTGGGAAAGACAAACAGGGTTGGAATAAAGAGTAGATCGGGCGCAAGAATCAGACAGTCGGAGGGTGAAATGTGAGGTTGTGTAGTCGATACGATTTAGGGCAGCACGGTAGCATTGTGGTAGCACAATTGCTTCACAGCTCCAGGGTCCCAGGTTCAATTCCGGCTTGGGTCACTGTCTGTGCGGAGTCTGCACATCCTCCCCGTGTGTGCGTGGGTTTCCTCCGGGTGTTCCGGTTTCCTCCCACAGTCCAAAGATGTGCAGGTTAGGTGGATTGGTTATGCTAAATTGCCCTTGATGTGCAGACTCCGCACAGACAGTGACCCAAGCCGGAATTGAACCTGGGACCCTGGAGCTGTGAAGCAATTGTGCTACCACAATGCTACCGTGCTGCCCTAAATCGTATCGACTACACAACCTCACATTTCACCCTCCGACTGTCTGATTCTTGCGCCCGATCTACTCTTTATTCCAACCCTGTTTGTCTTTCCCAATCCCCAGTGCACCTTGTTTCACCCACCATTTGAATAAAATTGCCCTTAGTGTTGGGTGGGTTTACTGGGTTATGGGGATAGGGTGGAGGTGTTGACCTTGGGTGGGGTGCTCTTTCAAAGAGCCGGTGCAGACTCGATGGGCCGAATGGCCTCCTTCTGCACTGAAAATTCTATGATATCTATGATTCTATTGGGTAGGATGCACTTTCCAAGAGCCGGTGCAGACTCGATGGGCTGAATGGCCTCCTTCGGCACTGTAAATTCTGTGATTGCTGATCTGCACCGGGATTGTAAAATTTTAACATTGACATTCCCCCCACCCCCATTGTGGGAATGTGTCTTGTGTGTACCTGAACGATCTCTCTGTGAGACCCTTCAATTGCTCTTTTACTCCCCATCAGAAATCTCACTCTTTTTTGTTAAGTTTTCCAATTAAGGGTAAATTTAACGTGGCCAGTCCACCTACCCTGCACACTTTGGGTTTATGGGGGTCAGACCCACGCAGACATGGGGAGAATGTGCAAACTCCACACGGAGAGTGACCCAGGGCTGGGATTGAACCTGGGTCCTCGGTGCCGTGAGGCAGCAGTGCTAACCACTGCACCAACATGCTGCCCTTCAACCTCACTACTGACAAGAATTGGGAAGATTACAGCAGAGGCTGGTTGGGCTGAATGGACCATTTCTTTGCCCCACATCCTGTGAATCCCTTTCTGCTACCCTACATTGCTTTGTATTTGGTATAATCTTCTAATACCGTGAAACGTTTATTCTTTATATTACATTTTATCATCTGATATTGTCTTTTTGATATTAGTTCACTTTATCAATGCTGTGCATCATTGAGAGTTCAGTCACACTGCGGGCTGAAGGACATTTTGCATCACATTTTACTACATTGAGGATTCTATTTCTTTGCCTCCACCCTCTGTCCTTCCACACACATCATCCACCACTGCGGTATCCGGGGAGACGGACCTCCTACTTGGTAAAATCCACATTTGCCCATGAGCATCAAGCACAGATTCCATGCAATGGCCGCAGTGAGACAGCACACAGCACTAATTAACATCATGGAATCAGGGATTTGTTACAGCGCAGAAGGAGGCCGTTGGGCCCATCCTGTCTGCGCCGGCTCCCCCCCATGAGCCATTTACCCAGTGCCATTGTCGCGCCTTCTCCCCGTGACGCTGCACGCTCTTTCTTTTCAAATAAGTCTAAATTCCGTGTGAACGCCTCGATTGTATCTGCCTCTCCCATACTCTCAGGCAGGCCCTAACCAACCGCTCTGCGTTTCTCATGTCGTTTTGCTCCTTCCACAAATTACCTCTAATCCGTATTCTTTCGTTCTTGGTTCTGCCACGAGCATAAACACTTTCTCTCTTTTTGCTTTGTGCACACTCCTCAAGATTTTTAAGACCTCAATCATGGTCTGGATTCTGAGCATCGTGACCCCGGAAACGTGAATCGCAATAGGGCAGAGAATCGCGGGTAATTTTAAAAAGGTTTGCGCCGGGGGCGATTCTGTCGCCACGCTCCAGTTCCATAGTAATGGTTTCGAAGTTTGCACTCCGCATGGGCGGGTCCATGCAAAAAAAATCATTTTCATGGATTTCAATGTCGTTAGCGGCACTACATGCTCCTCCCTTCCGCCATGCTCCACGTCTCTTAGCTGGAAGTCTCGCGGGCGCAAATTAATCCATGTGTTGGCACGGGCATGAATTAATCCATGTGTTGGCACGGGCATGAATTAATCCATGTGTTGGAAAGCAGGGCCTAGACGCCATGGTTGTGGAGGGGAACAGGAAGTTAAAAAAACACTGAAAACCCCATAATTGTCAGGCTTTCTTGAGTATGGCTGCCTGGGCTGGGGGCAGTAGTGGGGAGCGACTTGGCTCCAAGTCAATGGACTCGGAGTGTCCACGTCGGGTTCGGGGTGGCCTGGCTCAGACCGCCATTGCTGCCGTCTGTCTTTTAAAACCACCCCTTTGGTGCTGCTTACAGGCCCCTGGCTGCTGACACTGCTGAGTGCTGCCTGTGTCCTTTGAACGCTCAGAGGGCTGCTGTCATCTGGGAGACCACCCACACGGCCCCTCTGGACACCCTCAGACCCCAGCTGTTTCATCAAGTGGATGGACATGGCCAAGATCAATCAGGGGCCCACCAGGTGTTGGCACTGCCCCACTGCAGAGGCAGCAGGGGATCAGTAGAGCTCACCCCAGCCAGACGACTGATGCACTGTGCCCTTTGGAAACCTCCCTGGTTCTCTGCCCCTCTTTGCGCGGGGACCTCAGATCATTGCTGCTCTTTTTAAACTTTAAAAGTAAAACGAGTTGAAGTGTCTGAATTTTACAGACAACAAGATGCGTCCCTGGTTGGGTTTCTATAAGAAGTGACCTAGTTGCTCTGAATTCGAATACACCGAACCTGTACTCTTCAACACCCAGCCTGAGCTGGAATTAAGAGGGCAGTCACCCCATGTGATGGGCAGAATTCAAGAGGGTGGACGAGAGTACGGGCATCCCAGCAGTAAATTGGGCCATAAACCAATGTCCGTAACATGAGGTGAAGAAACTGCGTAATTACAGCTACGATAGTCAGGGCATTAGGGGTTCACGCTGTCGGAGGGAATTTAGTGAAAGATGCAACCCTACACTGCGTAGGAGAGAGACTGAGAGTTTAAATTTAAACAGGAGTGAGGTGACGCTAGGCAGCTAATAGAGAAATTGCAAAGCGAGTTAAAGGGGCGAGAGCAGGGGAACAAAGCCAGCCTGCTGCGAGTGAGCCGGTTTTAGGCTCAATGCGAGAAGGTTTACCGCAAAGAACTCGCAATCCGGGATTGAGGTGCTGCCCAACAGGAAGCAGAGGAAATTACACAGAAATGCAGCAACCTGCAGGCGGCAGTAAAGCTCCTGCACCAGGCCCAGAAAGAGAATAGAGTTTGAGCCATTGACCATTCAAAGTGCAAATTTAAATCTCAGCTATCCATAAAACAGGGGATTATGCGTGCCTTTACACCAGAATCTGGGGATAGTGACCCAGGGGCAGAATGGGAAGAGATAAAGGAGGAACCCTGCGAATATGCTGACCCTGATAATGGGTGTGGACCCATTCCAAACGAGGGAACCGATGGCATTCCCAGATAATTTCCCCGCCCCAATGAATCTGCTCACCGCCAATGGGCAGAACGCGAATGTCACGTATATAACTCCATACACCGTAGCGCAACTCACCGATATCGCTAAAACTATTGAGGTGTTTGAACCAACAGAAGATCCAAATGCCCTCTTCGAAAACACCTGCCAACATGGGCGAGATGTAGCCCGTAGAGGAGGTCAAACTGATCTTAATGTACTTGATCCCAGTTTAATTGCACTGTACAATTGGAGAGATACACTGACTCATGGGAACCTGCAGCGTTCAGGCCTGAGCTGTGGTCTCCCACATGTATATGAAATAAAGAATTTTCCTTAAAGCTCAACACAGTCTCCAGGACTCAACCTGAATTCCCTTCCAATAAGAAACAGTCCATCAAGAAAGACCGGTTCACCATTGGGCTGACACTGGCAAGTAAGGTTCATGCCAGCACATGGCCGGCAATGACCATCCCCAATGGGACAGAATGTAACCATCTCCCCTTGACATTCAACAGTGTTTCCAAGGCAGAATACCCCACCATCAACACTGACCAGAAAAACAATTACACCAGCTCAATAACTACAATGTTTATGATTGATATCCCAGTGTTATTTCATCCACATGGATTTTGGGGGTAAAATATTGGAAATCGGAGAATGTGAATTCAGCTGGATTGAGGTCAAATGTAAATCATTTGGAGCATGTCAATTTCCACAATTTGGAAAGTGAATCGTCCTCTGATTTCAACAGAATTGACCACTTGACCGTTGCCTTTGGCCAAACTGACCACGCGGTTTCTTCCTCGGAGCCAGGAATGGTGGACGCTCGGTACGTAATCCATCTCATCGCTGTAAAGGGACTGGATCTGTTCGAAATCCTCTTCTATAGCCACACCAAAGTCCAGCTCCAACTCTGGGTGCTTGGCCCATCAATAAAATACAAAGATTAAAATTATTGCTCAACGTGTCAGGAGGAACCAGGGTGAGAGAGAGAAAGGGTTTGACCTGATCATGATCAGGGCAATAAAGATGGAAATGAGAGAGTGATTGAGCAGACTGGTAGCTGCAGAATCATTACAGGAAAGGGATGGCCATGGGCAAGTGGATGGGGAGTTTGAAAGTGACAATGTAACTGATATATGAAAGAGATTTCTCCAGCATGAATATAGTCTCAAGTGATGTCCATATTGAGGAGGAAGATTCAAACTGGAGTGATGCAAGGAGGTGATGGGGGTGAAGGGAATCGAGAGGCCGTGTGAGATGGAAAGGTCAAGGGGTGAGCCGTGAATATGGATCGGGAATTACTTCGGCAGCAGAGGGTCAGGAAGGGTCGGACGGGAGTGAAAACTGAGCAGAGAGGGTCAGGTACGGTGAGATGTAGTTTGATATCACCGAGGGTGAGGAGTCGCTCAGTGCAGAGGCTGAGGGAGAAATGGAGTGAGGGTATCTCAGGGTGAGGTTTGGGTTGAGGATGATAGAGGATGTGGGTTTTAAATAAGAGGTGATAGGAGTGGATCAAGGTGAAGCAGTGAAAAGAGGAGAAGGTGCCAGAGGAGATGGGGCAGAGAGCAAGTTCTGACTTGGTGTTAACACTGTGCAGCCAGCATTTTGTACGGACCCTGATGTAACTTACCCCTCTGGCATGATCCTCCCTGACTGCAGGACAATCCATTTATCGTGTCCCTGGTGCTCTCAGGAAAGTATGGATCACAGAACGTGCCAGTGCCCTGGATACAGGAGGAAGTTCGGATGTGAGATGTGTGGATGTTAAGGAATGGGTTAAGAAACATTCCAATCACTTCTCATTGATCCAATAATTGGCGCTGATATGTAAAGAGGCTACAGGTGGGCATTTGATGTGATGATAGAGTTTGATGATGAGTGCATTCAAGGAAAATTAAAGGTGTTTGGAAAAAGGAGCTTGACTCTGTTCAACAGCAGCCAGAGGGCAACAGCGGTAGCAGAGAATGGTTGCTGTATAAATGTAAAGGGTTGAAAGATACTTTTCCAATAAAAAAAAAATCCAGCTGCTGCTAGGAGTAGAAGACCACATGCTTGTGAAATTTTGGTGGCCTTCAATAAATTAGATGAAAATGTTATCAAAGATACCAAACAGCAAGAACTGCATAGTTGGAGAGAATTTGGGGTATACATGGAAGTACCGGATAGGGGACAAAGAGCTCTATCCCACAGATGGATTTGCAGGGAAAAGGTTCTTCCAGATGGAACTTATAAGGCAAAGATCAGGCTTGTGGCAAGGGGATTTGAAGAAAAGGGCAGAACGGTAGCACAAGTGATTAGCACTGTGGCTTCACAACTCCAGGGTCCCAGGTTCGATTCTCCGCTGGGTCACTGTCTGTGCGGAGTCTGCACGTTCTCCCCATGTCTGCGTGGGTTTCCTCCCACAGTCCAAAGGTCAGGTAGATTGGCCATGATAAATTGCTCTTGGTGACCAAAAAAGGTTAGGTGGGGTTCTTGGGTTACGGGGATAGGGTGGAGGTGAGGGCTTAAGTGGGTCGGCGGACTCGATGGGCCGAATGGCCTCCTTCTGCACTGCATGTTCTCTGTTCTATGTTCTAAAACTTAGAAGATCAGGATTTAAGGGTAGATTCACCTACGGCAGGAAAGGTTATTTTAAAGATCTTCTTGGCTCTATTAGCCACAAAGGTATGGGAATGCAAATCTATATAAAAGCTGCCATTTTGCAGGGGCATCAGCTTCAGAGAGACATTTTTCTCATTCCTCCTAAAGAGACAGCTATCACAGAATGGGTACTCTGGAAGTTGAACAAATGTGTATATGGATTAAATGATGCGTCTAGAGTCTGGTATTTTTCGGTCAGGTCAATTTTGTTAAAGTTAGGCTGTTGCCAGTTGAAAGCAGATCCAACAATGTTTTACTGACACTATAAAGGAAATCTTTCTGGCATCTTCAGGATGCATGTCGATGATTTTTTGTGGGGTGGGACTAGTGATTTTGAAGCTATTGTAATCTCTGGGTTGAGGAAAGAATTCAGGGTTGGAAGTCAGGTTTCCGGTGCATTTAAATATATTGAACTGGAAATCGGACAGATTAACTTAGGGGCAACTTGACGTCAGCAATCTTATTTGGAAAGCATCAGCCCAATAGCAATTAGCCGTGGCCGGGTTTCACAAAAAGACGCAATGGTTTCAAAGATGGAACAAGAGCAACTGCGAAGTTTAATTGGGCAACTGAATTGGTTAGGTATACAGACTAGACCGGACGTGAGTTTTGATGTCTTAGAGTTGAGTACAAAAATGAATGATCCCAAAGTGGAAGACATAATAAGAGCAAATAAAGCGTTGGTCAAACTAAAACTGCAGGAGTGTGTCTTGAGGTTCCTGGTTTTAGATGACCTTCGGCACTTGAAACTCATCGTTTATAGTGATGCGTCCTATGCAAATTTATGTGATGGGGTTTCAAGCTCAGGTTTTATAATTTTTCTTTTGGGGAACAATGGTAATTGTTGCCCTCTTGTGTGGGAAACAAAGAAAATAAGGAGAGTGGTCAAAAGCACTTTGGCTGCTGAGACGTTAAGCCTTTTAGAGGCGGTGGATATGGCCTTTATATATCTCAGATATTGACAGAAATTTTGGGATTAGGGGATTTGGGTAATATACCTATTGAATGTCACATTGACAATAAATCCCTGTGGGAAAATGTACTCTACAAAAAATGTCAATGAAAAAAGGTTCAGGATAGACATCGCAAGTTTGAAGCAGATGTTGGACAGAGGGTAAATAGCAAAAATTAAATGGGTTGACAGTAGCTATCAATTGTCAGACTGTTTTACAAAAAGGGCTAGTTAACAGAAACTTTTGGATATTGTTAATGAAGGGTGTCTGTTTCTGTGACTGTTTTTTTGTCTCTTCCAAAAATGAGGAAAAAAGGGGGGGGAAATTGCATGTGTTTTTGAGTTTCTTGTAATTTTGTTTTCACCTAATTATTTTTTTCTCCAAGGAAGGGGAGACTGTTAAGTAATGGGTTAAGGGAGACTTCCGGGTACGGCGATGACCAGCTGAGTCGCACGTTTCGGCAGCTCCCGGTGAAACGGACTTTTGGGCTCTTGATAGGAGCCCCAACGGCAATTTTGACGGCTAAAAACACTGTGCGGTAAACCAGAAGGGAATCCCCCCTGGATACGGATGAAAAAAGGAGGAGAAAGTGGCCGGATTGCAGTGGATCCTTTAGAACAGCGGCAAGGAAGGCAAGCAAAAACCAAGATGGCGTCGGAAGGTGGCAGTTTAACATGGGGCCCTGAACAACAAGAGTTCTTGAAATGCTGTGTGGAAGAGCTCAAAAAGGAAATGAAGAAAGAGCTGTTGGCCCCGAAACTACAGGCGATCGAAGGGCTAAAGGAGGAACAAAAGACCCAGGAGCGGGAGCTTCGGGTCGTGAAGGCAAAGACAGCCGAGAATGAGGACGACATACAGGGCCTGGTGGTGAAGACGGAGATGCATGAGGCACATCAGAAACGATGTGTGGAAAGGTTGGAGGCACTGGAGAACAATGCAAGGAGGAACAACCTGAGGATTCTTGGTCTTCCTGAAGGTGCGGAGGGAACGGACGTCGGGGCATATGTGAGCACGATGCTGCACTCGTTAATGGGAGCGGAGGCCCCGGCGGGTCCGTTGGAGGTGGAGGGAGCATACCGAGTGATGGCGCGAGGACCGAGAGCAGGAGAAATTCCCAGAGCCATAGTGGTGAGATTCCTCCGTTTTAAGGATAGAGAAATGGTCCTTAGATGGGCAAAGAAAACTCGGAGCAGTAAATGGGAGAACGTGGTGATCCGCGTTTATCAAGACTGGAGTGCGGAGGTGGCGAGAAGGAGGGCGAGCTTTAATCGGGCCAAGGCGGTGCTTCATAAAAAGAAGATGTGGTAGTATGTATTGGGGGTCATGTGGGACTGGAAGCCCTAATGTCATTGGCTGACAGATCCCGGGTCCTGGTTGGCCGTTGACCTCATACTCCGCCCTGAAGGCGAAGTATAAGAAGCCGGTGCCTTCCCCCGCAGGCCAGTTTACTATCGGGCTGCTGGGGAACAGACACGCTTAATAAAGCCTCATCGACTTCACTCTATTTGTCTCACGGAGTCTTTGTGCGCCACAATTTATTAAGCGTGCCTAAAAAGGACTATGGAGCTCAGGATCATTCCAGAATGCCTGAGGATCAGCCCCCACGCAGTGAATGCGGCAGCAGCCTTCAAACACTGGCAGACTTGCTTTGAGGCCTACATCACATCGACCACAGGCCGAGTCTCAGATGAACAAAAACTGCAGGTCCTGCACTCGAGGGTGAGCACGGAGATTTTCACCCTCATTGAAGACACCCGCGATTTCCAGACGGCCTTCACAGCACTGAGAAGTCTCTACGTTCGCCCAGTTAACCAAATCTACGCTCGCTACCAGCTCGCGACAAGACGGCAAGCTCCCGGAGAATCGATGGACGAGTTCTACGCCGCACTGCTGATTTTGGGACGAGCCTGCAGCTGCCCGTCGGTGAACGCAAACGAACACACGGACATGTTAATGCGCGATGCTTTTGTTGCAGGTATACAATCCTCCCAAATCCGCCAAAGACTTCTAGAAAAAGAGTCACTAGGACTCTCAGAGGCACGGGCCCTGGCAGCCTCGCTGGACTTAGCCGCGCGTAATACCCGCGCCTACGGCCCTGACCGCGCGGCAGGCCATTGGGCCCCGTACGTACCCGCCGCGGCAAACCCCCTACCCCTCCCCCCGGACACCCCACAGGCTTGCGCAGTCCAAACGCCGAGTCGCACCGGGGGCGCCCGCTGTTATTTCTGCGGCCAGGCGAAGCACCCCCGACAACGCTGTCCGGCCCGCGCAGCCATCTGCAAAAGCTGCGGGAAAAAGGGCCACTATGCGGTGGTGTGCCGGTCCCGCGTGGTCGCCGCCGTCCCGGGAGAACAGGGAGCCCTACAGGCAGTCTATGCCTCCCAACCCCCCCAGCACACCATGTGCGACCCCCAGGCGCCGCCATTTTGGGTCCCGACCACCGCGGCCCCGGGAGAACTGGGAGCCCTGCACGCCGCCTACGCTCCCCAACCCCCCTCCCCGCAGTCCATGTACGACCCGCCGCCGGCGCTCCCGATTTGGGTGCCGGCCAACACTCTCCACGGAGAGGAGGGGGTTTTTCGCATCCCGAACGCCACCCTCACCCCCGTCCCGCGCCCCACGCCTGACCTGCCGGCGCCACCTACCTTGACCCCGACCACCGCTGTCCCCGGCGAGGGAGCTGCGCGCGGTGCCAGCGCTCGCGGCCCCACGACTGACCCGCCGGAGCCGCCGACCTGGGCCCTCACCCCCGTCCCGCGCCCCACGCCTGACCCGCCAGCGCCGCCGACCTGGGCCCTCGCCCCCGTCCCGCGCCCCACGCCTGACCCACCAGCGCCGCCGACCTGGGCCCTCACCCCCGTCCCGCGCCCCACGCCTGACCCGCCGGCAATACAACTTACCTGGGCCCCGATCTCCGTCCCCGGCGAGGGACCTCCTCACGGTCCCAGCGCTCGCAGTACTGACCCGCCGGCCTTGGCCCCGACCACCGCTGTCCCCAGCGAGGGAGCTCCGCGCGGTCCTAGCGCCCGCGGCCCTGGCGCTCGCAGCCAAGGAACTCCGCGCGGTCCTAGCGCCCGCGGCCCGGGCGCTCGCAATGCAGGAACTCCGCGCGGTCCTAGCGCTCCCCAGACCCCCCAGCACTCAATGTGCGACCCGCAGACGCCGCCATTTTGGGTCCCGACCACCACGAGGGGAGGAGGGGACCCGCCATCTTGGACCGCCCCGACCTGTACGACGCATGGGAGCGGCCATTTTGTCCACCCCCGACGCCATCTTGTGACCCCTCAGCTACGGGCGAGGTATGGGGTGGCCATTTTGTCCATCCCCGACGCCATCTTGGACGGCAACAACGGATCCCACCCCACTACTACAACCACGGCTCGCTTCGGTTACACTCGATCAGGCTCGGCCCCGGACTCTCCAGACGACGACGACAACGGTCTTAATTAACGGCCACGAGACGCCATGCCTAGTCGACTCCGGGAGCACGGAAAGTTTTATACATCCCGACACGGTAAGACGCTGTTCCTTAACTACCTACCCCAGCGCACAAAAGATTTGCCTAGCTGCAGGATCCCACTCCGTACAGATCCAGGGGTTCTGCATAGTTACCCTAATGGTACAGGGCAGGGAATTCAAAAACTACAAACTTAACGTCCTTCCCCAACTCTGTGCCCCCACCTTGCTGGGCTTAGATTTTCAATGTAACCTACAGAGCCTTACGTTTAAATTCGGCGGCCCCATACCCCCACTCACTATCTGCGGCCTCGCCACCCTCAAGGTGCAACCCCCGTCCTTGTTTGCGAACCTCACCCCGGATTGCAAACCCGTCGCCACTAGGAGCAGACGGTACAGCGCCCAGGACCGGACCTTCATTCGCTCCGAAGTCCAGCGGCTACTAAAGGAGGGCATAATCCAGGCCAGCAATAGTCCCTGGAGAGCGCAGGTGGTAGTAGTGAAGACAGGGGAGAAACAAAGGATGGTCATTGACTATAGCCAGACCATCAACAGGTACACACAACTAGACGCGTACCCTCTCCCCCGCATATCCGACATGGTCAATCGGATTGCCCAGTATAAAGTCTTCTCCACCGTGGACCTCAAGTCCGCCTACCATCAGCTCCCCATCCGCCCAAGTGACCGCAAGTACACAGCCTTCGAGGCAGACGGGCGATTATACCACTTCCTAAGGGTCCCTTTTGGCGTCACAAACGGCGTCTCGGTCTTCCAACGGGAAATGGACCGAATGGTTGATCAACATGGGTTACGGGCCACGTTCCCGTACCTCGACAATGTAACCATCTGCGGCCACGATCAGCAGGACCACGACGCCAACCTCCAAAAATTCCTCCAGACTGCCAAAGCCTTGAACCTCACGTACAACGAGGACAAGTGCGTTTTTAGCACCGATCGGCTAGCCATTCTGGGCTACATAGTGCGCAATGGGATAATAGGCCCCGACCCCGAACGTATGCGCGCACTCATGGAATTTCCCCTCCCGGACTGCCCAAAAGCCCTGAAACGCTGCCTGGGGTTCTTTTCATACTACGCCCAGTGGGTCCCCCAGTACGCAGACAAGGCCCGCCCCCTAATACAGACCACGACTTTCCCGCTGTCGACAGAGGCTTGCCAGGCTTTCAGCCGCATCAAAGCGGACATCGCAAAGGCCACGATGCGCGCCATCGACGAGTCCCTCCCCTTCCAGGTCGAGAGCGACGCCTCTGACGTAGCTCTCGCGGCTACCCTTAACCAAGCGGGCAGACCCGTGGCCTTCTTCTCCCGAACCCTCCACGCCTCAGAAATCCGCCACTCCTCAGTGGAAAAGGAAGCCCAAGCCATAGTGGAAGCTGTGCGACATTGGAGGCATTACCTGGCCGGCAGGAGATTCACTCTCCTCACTGACCAACGGTCGGTAGCCTTCATGTTCGATAATGCACAGCGGGGCAAGATCAAGAACGACAAGATCTTGCGGTGGAGGATCGAACTCTCCACCTTCAACTATGAGATCTTGTACCGGCCCGGAAAGCTGAACGAGCCGTCTGATGCCCTATCCCGCGGGACATGTGCCAACGCACAAATTGACCGCCTCCAAGCCCTCCACGAGGACCTCTGCCACCCGGGGGTCACTCGGTTTTACCACTTCATCAAGTCCCGCAATCTCCCATACTCCTTAGAGGAGGTCCGTACAGTCACAAGAGACTGCCACATCTGCGCAGAATGCAAACCGCATTTTTTCAGGCCAGATGGAGCGCACCTGATTAACGCTTCCCGTCCCTTTGAACGCCTCAGTCTCGATTTCAAAGGGCCCCTCCCCTCCACCGACCGCAACGTGTATTTCCTTCATGTAGTGGACGAATACTCCCGCTTCCCTTTTGCCATTCCCTGCTCCGACATGACCGCGGCCACAGTCATTAAAGCCCTGAACAGCATATTCACACTGTTCGGTTACCCCGCATACGTCCACAGCGACAGGGGGTCCTCTTTCATGAGTGACGAGCTGCGCCAGTTCCTGCTCAGCAAGGGTATAGCTTCAAGCAGGACGACCAGCTACAACCCCCGGGGGAACGGGCAAGTAGAAAGGGAGAACGGCACGGTCTGGAAGGCCGTCCTACTGGCCCTACGGTCCAGGGATCTCCCAGTTTCACGGTGGCAGGAGGTCCTCCCGGACGCTCTCCATTCCATCCGGTCGTTATTATGTACGAGCACTAATCAAACGCCTCATGAGCGTCTCCTTGTCTTCCCTAGGAGGTCCTCCTCTGGAACGTCGCTGCCGACCTGGCTGGCGGCCCCAGGACCCATCCTGCTCCGAAAGCTCATGCGGGCACATAAGGCGGACCCGTTGGTCGAAAGGGTTCACCTCCTCCACGCAAACCCCCAGTACGCCTACGTGGAGTACCCCGACGGCCGACAGGACACGGTCTCCCTGCGGGATCTGGCGCCCGCCGGCACCACGCACGCCCCCCCGGCACCATCAACCCAACCGCCCCCCTTCCTGCCACCGCCGCACCCCGCGACCGCCCCCTTCCCAGGAGGATCAGTCCCCCTCCCCTTTGCACCAACAGCTGAAACCGTGCGGCTCCCGGAGGCGACAACGCTGGTACAAGCACCACCACCACCGCCGGGGCCGAGGCGATCGACACGGACGACCAGACCGCCCGACCGACTCGTGGCGTCGATGTAAAACAAAGATGGACTGTCCAATGAACATTTTGTTTTTCCTATATCCTCTGTAAATAGTTGTAACAGGACGATACTGTCCAATACGGTACTACCATGTAACTGTTCTATCCTCCCAAGACCAGTACTGTAAACCCTTACCACCATACGAAGCATCACCCCGCCGGGTTCATTTTTGACAAGGGGTGAATGTGGTAGTATGTATTGGGGGTCATGTGGGACTGGAAGCCCTAATGTCATTGGCTGACAGATCCCGGGTCCTGGTTGGCTGTTGACCTCATACTCCGCCCTGAAGGCGAAGTATAAGAAGCCGGTGCCTTCCCCCGCAGGCCAGTTTACTATCGGGCTGCTGGGGAACAGACACGCTTAATAAAGCCTCATCGACTTCACTCTATTTGTCTCACGGAGTCTTTGTGCGCCACAGTAGATAAAATTTGGAATGCTGCAACCGGCAAGACTGTGGGTCACATATCGAGGAAGGCACCACTACTTTGAGACGGCGGATGAAGCGTGGACTTTTATTGTGGAAGAAAAACTGGAATGAGCGGGTTATTAAAAAGAACGTTTGAACAAAGTGGTGGGGCAATGTGGGGGGGCGAAGAGGGGGGTTAAAAAGGGGGGAAAGAGGAGTTTTATGTACTAATCCTGCGATGTGGTAACTTTTCTCTCTTCCACAGGTGGTGATGGGGGGAGGAGGGGAGGTGGAGGAGATGGGGCGTTGCCATTGGGGGCGGGGCCAAGGGAGAAGCGCGGGCTTGGTTCCCGCGCTATGATAATCATGGCGGGAATAGAGAAGCAGGAAGGAGGGGGCGTCGCACGGTGCGAGCCGAGGTCACGGGGGGAAGCCGAGGTCGACCAGAGTTTGCTGACTTCTGGGAGCAACATGGGAGGAGTAATTACGCTAGCGGGGCATCTAGCGGGGGGGGGTGGGAGGGGGGAATTACTGGGTTGCTGCTGCTGGGGAGAGGGGGGAGCTGGTATGGGAGGGGATGGGCGGGGGGGGCACCGCCTGGGGGAGGTACAGCTGCGTGGGAACCGTGTGAGGAGCTGGAAAAAGGGGATGGCTAATCGACAAGGGGGGTGGTAGGAAGCCCCCCAACCCGGCTGATCACGTGGAACGTGAGAGGGCTGAACGGGCCGATAAAGAGGGCACGGGTACTCGCACACCTTAAGAAACTTAAGGCAGATGTGGTTATGTTACAGGAAACGCACCTGAAACTGATAGACCAGGTTAGGCTACGCAAAGGATGGGTGGGGCAGGTGTTCCATTCGGGGCTAGATGCGAAAAACAGGGGGGTGGCTATATTAGTGGGGAAGCGGGTAATGTTCGAGGCAAAGACTATAGTGGCGGATAACGGGGGCAGATACGTGATGGTGAGTGGCAAACTACAGGGGGAGACGGTGGTTTTGGTAAACGTATATGCCCCGAACTGGGATGATGCCAATTTTATGAGGCGGATGCTAGGACGCATTCCGGACCTAGAGGTGGGAAAGCTGATAATGGGGGGAGATTTTAATACGGTGTTGGAACCAGGGCTGGATAGGTCGAAGTCCAGGACTGGAAGGGGGCCGGCAGCAGCCAAGGTACTGAAAGATTTTATGGAGCAGATGGGAGGTGTAGACCCGTGGAGATTTAGCAGACATAGGAGTAAGGAGTTCTCGTTTTTCTCCTATGTCCATTAAGTCTACTCGCGAATAGACTTTTTTGTGCTGGGAAGGGCGTTGATCCCGAAGGTGAGGGGAACGGAGTATACGGCTATAGCCATTTCGGATCACGCTCCACACTGGGTAGACTTGGAGATAGTGGAGGAAACAGGAGGGCGCCCACCCTGGAGAATGGACATGGGACTAATGGCAGATGAGGGTGTGTGTCTAAGGGTGAGGGGGTGCATTGAAAAGTACTTGGAACTCAATGATAATGGGGAGGTCCAGGTGGGAGTGGTCTGGGAGGGGCTGAAGGTGGTGGTTAGAGGGGAGCTGATATCAATAAGGGCACATAAAGGGAAGCAGGAGAGTAAGGAACGGGAGCGGTTGCTGCAAGAACTTTTGAGGGTGGACAGACAATATGCGGAAGCACCGGAGGAGGGACTGTACAGGGAAAGGCAAAGGCTACATGTAGAATTTGACTTGCTGACTACGGGCACTGCAGAGGCACAATGGAGGAAGGCACAGGGTGTACAGTACGAATATGGGGAGAAGGCGAGCAGGTTGCTGGCACACCAATTGAGGAAAAGGGGAGCAGCGAGGGAAATAGGGGAAGTGAGGGATGAGGAAGGAGAGATGGAGCGGGGAGCGGAGAGAGTGAATGGAGTGTTCAAGACATTTTATAAAAAATTATATGAAGCTCAACCCCCGGATGGGAGGGAAAGAATGATGGGCTTTTTGGATCGGCTGGAATTTCCCAAGGTGGAAGAGCAGGAAAGGGTGGGACTGGGGGCACAGATCGAGGTAGAAGAAGTGGTGAAAGGAATTAGGAGCATGCAGGCGGGAAAGGCCCCGGGACCGGATGGATTCCCAGTCGAATTCTATAGAAAATATGTGGACTTGCTCGCCCCGGTATTGACGAGGACCTTTAATGAGGCAAAGGAAAGGGGACAACTGCCCCCGACTATGTCTGAAGCAACGATATCGCTTCTCTTAAAGAAGGAAAAGGACCCGCTACAATGCGGGTCCGCTACAATGCGGGTCCTTTGACCTATTTCCCTCCTAAATGTAGATGCCAAGATCCTGGCCAAGGTAATGGCAATGAGAATAGAGGAATGTGTCCCGGGGGTGGTCCACGAGGACCAAACTGGGTTTGTGAAGGGGAGACAGCTGAACACGAATATACGGAGGCTGTTAGGGGTAATGATGATGCCCCCACCAGAGGGGGAAACGGAGATAGTAGTGGCGATGGATGCTGAGAAAGCATTTGATAGAGTGGAGTGGGATTATTTGTGGGAGGTGTTGAGGAGATTTGGTTTTGGAGAGGGGTATGTTAGATGGGTGCAGCTGTTGTATAGGGCCCCGATGGCGAGCGTGGTCACGAATGGACGGGGATCTGCATATTTTCGGCTCCATAGAGGGACAAGGCAGGGATGCCCTCTGTCCCCATTATTGTTTGCACTGGCGATTGAGCCCCTGGCGATAGCGTTGAGGGGTTCCAAGAAGTGGAGGGGAGTACTTAGAGGAGGAGAAGGACACCGGGTATCTTTGTATGCGGACGATTTGTTACTATATGTGGCAGACCCAGCGGAGGAGATGCCAGAAATAATGCGGATACTTGGGGAGTTTGGGGATTTTTCAGAGTATAAATTGAACATGGGGAAAAGTGAGTTGTTTGTGGTGCATCCAGGGGAGCAGAGTAGAGAAATAGAGGACCTACCGTTGAGGAAGGTAACAAGAGACTTTCGTTACCTGGGGATCCAGATAGCCAAGAATTGGGGCACATTGCATAGGTTAAATTTAACGCGGTTGGTGGAACAAATGGAGGAGGATTTCAAGAGATGGGATATGGTATCGCTGTCACTGGCAGGGAGGGTGCAGGCGGTTAAGATGGTGGTCCTCCCGAGATTCCTCTTTGTGTTTCAGATCAGGTGGTGATCACGAAGGCTTTTTTAAAAAGGATCGAAAAGAGCATCATGGGTTTTGTGTGGGCCGGGAAGACCCCGAGAGTGAGGAAGGGATTCTTACAGCGTAGCAGGGATAGGGGGGGGCTGGCACTACCGAGCCTAAGTGAGTATTATTGGGCCGCTAATATTTCAATGGTGAGTAAGTGGATGGGAGAGGAGGAGGGAGCGGCGTGGAAGAGATTAGAGAGAGCGTCCTGTAGGGGGACTAGCCTACAGGCTATGGTGACAGCCCCATTGCCGTTCTCACCGAGGAACTACACCACAAGCCCGGTGGTGGTGACTACACTGAAGATTTGGGGACAGTGGAGACGGCATAGGGGAAAGACTGGAGCCTTGGGGGTCCCCCCGATAAGAAACAACCATAGGTTTGCCCCGGGGGGAATGGATGGGGGATATGGAATGTGGCAAAGAGAAGGAATAACGCAACTGAAAGATCTGTTTGTGGATGGGAAGTTCGCGAGTCTGGGAGCGCTGACCGAGAAATATGGGTTGCCCCAAGGGAATGCATTCAGGTATATGCAACTGAGGGCTTTTGCGAGGCAACAGGTGAGGGAATTCCCGCAGCTCCCGACACAAGAGGTGCAGGACAGAGTGATCTCAAAGACATGGGTGGGGGATGGTAAGGTGTCAGATATATATAGGGAAATGAGGGACGAAGGGGAGACTATGGTAGATGAACTAAAAGGGAAATGGGAGGAAGAGCTGGAGGAGGAGATCGAGGAGGGGCTGTGGGCAGATGCCCTAAGCAGGGTAAACTCGTCGTCCTCGTGTGCCAGGCTAAGCCTGATTCAGTTTAAGGTATTACACAGGGCGCATATGACTGGAGCACGGCTCAGTAAATTTTT
This sequence comes from Scyliorhinus torazame, assembly GCF_047496885.1. Lineage (NCBI taxonomy): Eukaryota > Metazoa > Chordata > Chondrichthyes > Carcharhiniformes > Scyliorhinidae > Scyliorhinus > Scyliorhinus torazame. Next base: position 14,871,603 of record NC_092737.1, read on the forward strand.
TGGAGTGGAGGATAGGTGTGCGAGGTGCTCGAGAAGCCCAGCGAATCATACCCATATGTTTTGGTCATGCCCGGCACTACAGGGGTTTTGGATGGGGGTGACAAAGGTGCTTTCAAAAGTAGTGGGGGTCCGGGTCGAACCAAGCTGGGGGTTGGCTATATTTGGGGTTGCACAAGAGCCGGGAGTGTAGGAGGCGAGAGAGGCCGATGTTTTGGCCTTTGCGTCCCTAGTAGCCCGGCGTAGGATATTGCTAATGTGGAAAGAAGCCAAGCCCCCGGGGGTGGAGACCTGGATAAATGACATGGCAGGGTTTATAAAGCTGGAGCGGATTAAGTTCGTCCTAAGGGGGTCGGCTCAAGGGTTCACCAGGCGGTGGCAACCGTTCGTCGAATACCTCGCAGAAAGATAGATGGAATGGAAAAAAGAAGGCAGCAGCAGCCCAGGATCGAGGGTGGGGGGGGGGGGGGGGGGGAGGGGGGGAGGGGGGGGGAGGAGGAACCAGAAGGACTCTCAGGGTTGTTAATATATACTGTATAATATGTATAGGTCGTTGCTACAGATAATTATATATTGGACTGTTAAATTATATTTTTGGAGAGTGTTACTTGTGATAAGGCAGTTGCCAATTAGGGTTAGTTTTCATTTTTGTTATTTATTATTTATTCATTTTCTGTTTATAAAATAGGTCATTGTTATTTGTGTTGTTATAATATTGTGTAAAGGATGCACAATGTACTGTGTTGGTTGACCAAAAATTTTCAATAAAATATTTTTTTTTTTAAAGTAATGGGTTAAGGGACATTCCAATTAGTTGTCTCATTTATGTTAAGTATCCAATAATTGACACTGATATGTAAAGGGGCTTCAGGAGGCTTTTGTGTCAGGTGATGTGATGTTAGAGTTTTGTACTGTTGAAGTAAATTAAAGGTGTTTGTGGAAAAGGAGCGGAACCTTTGACTGTTTATACAACAGCAGCTAAATATATAACAGCCTCATGGCGCCGAGGTCCCAGGTTTGATCCCGACTCCGGGTCACTGTCTGTGTGGAGTCTGCACATGCTCCCTGTGTTTGCGTGGGTTTCGCCCCTACAGCCCAAAGATGTGCAGGGTAGGTGGATTGGCCACGCTAAATTGATATTTAATTGGAAAAAGTGAATTCGGTACTCTAAAATTAAAAAATAACTAATTCCTTCGTAATATTTTCGAATCTAATTGTGTAGTGTAATAAATTAGCTTTATTAAACACAGCTCGCACTACAACCTTCACTATCCTGAAAGAACTAAAACAAAAAACAGAACAAAAGGGTTTGACCTGATTATGACCTGACATCAGGGCAAGAGTGGCAGAGGTGCAGGAATAGATATTTACCTGAGGGCAGATTTGAGCTGATGTTCGCACAGATGGTCGAACTGCCAACTAACAGGTTCTGATCTGCATCCTAGCACAGTGATGTTGAAACCACAATGATCGTCGTGCAAACCCGAATACCAAAGGCAACATTCCACAGCTGGCTGAGCACAGGAACCCACACCGCAGGATGTCCCAGGCTTAGATATTAAATATTAAACTCGATCCTAATACATGGAACAAAAACCTTGTAAAGTCCCAAAAGAAGTCTCTGCCATCACGCCATTTTGATATTTATGGGGAAGAGAGTCAAATAGCTTCATTACAAGTGAATCCAGCACAAGGCCAAGGCCTCCGACCGCACCTCCAACACCCACTTCATTCCCACTATTTGCAATTGGTGAAGCAAATCGAGACTTGGTCTAAAGTCACACATGGGGATGGCGGCAACCTAGAGTTTAAATCGTTTTATTTTGTGCATTTCCTGAACACCCCTCTGTCAAAGAGACTGGTGTTGCTTGTATTTCTGATGCCAATACCTCATGTTATGCCCTGTACCCGTTTGTCACCAATTCTGCTGTCAATCTGTTTCATTTATTGTTCAAAAAGGGGGGGGGGGAACCTAATAAAAAATACACTCAAAGGAAATGACTGGAACTTCATTTCACAAATTGACCATCAGTAATGAATCGTTTATTAATTAGGCAAACAGCAATTTACATCAGCTGATGCTGAACCTCAAGAGGAACGTCCCAAACCACATAATTGAATAATCCCCAGAAACAGGATCTAAATACCATGCTCTCAAAGAGGAATTCTCAAATGATGTAACAATCCGAATACTGGGCATGTGTCCACCTTTTAAGTGCTCACATTTCCAACAGAGTTAAATAAGGGTTAGACAAGAGTTAGAAAAAGAGAGAGGTAGAGACAAGGACAGAGTGATGTCCGGTTCATGTGCACTGGGTTAATGATAGATGCTCTGTGTCAATCTGCGGCTCGGATACAAAGAACATAAGAACTAGGAGCAGGAGTAGGCCATCTGGCCCCTCGAGCCTGCTCCGCCATTCAATGAGATCATGGCTGATCTTTTGTGGACTCAGCTCCACTTTCCCGCCCGAACACCATAACCCTTAATCCCTTTATTCTTCAAAAAACTATCTATCTTTATCTTAAAAACATTTAATGAAGGAGCCTCTACTGCTTCTCTGGGCAAGGAATTCCATAGATTCACAACCCTTTGGGTGAAGAAGTTCCTCCTAAACTCAGTCCTAAATCTACTTCCCCTTATTTTGAGGCTATGCCCCCTAGTTCTGCTTTCACCCGCCAGTGGAAACAACCTGCCCGCATCTATCCTATCTATTCCCTTCATAATCTTATATGCTTCTATAAGATCCCCCCTCATCCTTCTAAATTCCAACGAGTACAGTCCCAGTCTACTCAACCTCTCCTCGTAATCCAACCCCTTCAGCTCTGGGATTAACCTAGTGAATCTCCTCTGCACACCCTCCAGTGTCAGTACGTCCTTTCTCAAGTAAGGAGACCAAAACTGAACACAATACTCCAGGTGTGGCCTCACTAACACCTTATACAATTGCAGCATAACCTCCCTAGTCTTAAACTCCATCCCTCTAGCAATGAAGGACAAAATTCCATTTGCCTTCTTAATCACCTGTTGCACCTGAAAACCAACTTTCTGCGACTCATGCACTAGCACACCCAGATCTCTCTGCACAGCAGCATGTTTTAATTTTTTATCATTTAAATAATAATCCCTTTTGCCGTTATTCTTACCAAAATGGATAACCTCACATTTGTCAACATTGTATTCCATCTGCCAGACCCTAGCCCATTCACTTAGCCTGTCCAAATCCCTCTGCAGACTTCCAGTATCCTCTGCACTTTTTGCTTTACCACTTATCTTAGTGTCGTCTGCAAACTTGGACACATTGCCCTTGGTCCCCAACTCCAAATCATCTATGTAAATTGTGAACAGTTGTGGGCCCAACACTGATCCCTGAGGGACACCACTAGCTACTGATTGCCAACCAGAGAAACACCCATTAATCCCCACTCTTTGCTTTCTATTAATTAACCAATCCTCTATCCATGCTCCTACTTTCCCCTTAATGCCATGCATCTTTATCTTATGCAACAACCTTTTGTGTGGCACCTTGTCAAAGGCTTTCTGGAAATCCAGATATACCACATCCATTGGCTCACCGTTATCTACCGCACTGTTAATGTCCTCAAAAAATTCCACTAAATTAACACGACCTGCCCTCTATGAACCCATGCTGCGTCTGTCCAATGGGACAATTTCCATCCAGATGCCTCGCTATTTCTTCCTTGATGATAGATTCCAGCATCTTCCCTACTACCGAAGTTAAGCTCACTGGCCTATAATTACCCACTTTCTGCCTACCTCCTTTTTTAAACAGTGGTGTCACGTTTGCTAATTTCCAATCCGCTGGGACCACCCCAGAGTCTAGTGAATTTTGGTAAATTATCACTAGTGCATTTGCAATTTCCCTAGCCATCTCTTTTAGCACTCTGGGATGCATTCCATCAGGGCCAGGAGACTTGTCTACGTTTAGCCCCATTAGCTTGCCCATCACTACCTCCTTGGTGATATCAATCCTCTCAAGGTCCTCACCTGTCATAGCCTCATTTCCATCAGTCACTGGCATGTTATTTGTGTCTTCCACTGTGAAGACCGACCCAAAAAACCTGTTCAGTTCCTCAGCCATTTCCTCATCTCCCATTATTAAATCTCCCTTCTCATCCTCTAAAGGACCAATATTTACCTTAGCCACTCTTTTTTGTTTTATGTATTTGTAGAAACTTTTACTATCTGTTTTTATATTCTGAGCAAGTTTACTCTCATAATCTATCTTACACTTCTTTATAGCTTTTTTAGTAGCTTTCTGTTGCCCCCTAAAGATTTCCCAGTCCTCTAGTCTCCTTGCTACTTTGTATGTTTTTTCCTTCAATTTGATACTCTCCCTTATTTCCTTACATATCCACGGTCGATTTTCCCTCTTTTTAACCGTCCTTCCTTTTTGTTGGTATAAACCTTTGCTGGGCACTGTGAAAAATCACTTGGAAGGTTCTCCACTGTTCCTCAACTGTTTCACCATAAAGTCTTTGCTCCCAGTCTACCTTAGCTAGTTCTTCTCTCATCCCATTGTAATCTCCTTTGTTTAAGCACAAAACACTAGTGCTTGATTTTACCTTCTCACCCTCCATCTGTATTTTAAATTCCACCATATTGTGATCGCTCCTTCCGAGAGGATCCCTAACTATGAGATCCTGAATCAATCCTGTCTCATTACACAGGACCAGATCTAGGACCGCTTGTTCCCTCGTAGGTTCCATTACATATTGTTCGAGGAAACTATCGCGGATACATTCTATAAACTCCTCCTCAAGGCTGCCTTGACCGACCTGGTTAAACCAATCAACATGTTGATTAAAATCCCCCATGATAACTGCTGTACCATTTCTACATGCATCTGTTATTTCTTTGTTTATTGCCTGCCCCACCATAATGTTACTATTTGGTGGCCTATAGATTACTCCTATCAGTGACTTTTTCGCCTTACTATTCCTGATTTCCACCCAAATGGATTCAACCTTATCCTCCATAGCACCGATGTCATCCCTTACTGTTGCCCGGATGTCATCCTTAAATAACAGAGCTACACCACCTCCCTTACCATCCACTCTGTCCTTCCGAAAAGTTTGATACCCTTGGATATTTAACTCCCAGTCGTGACCATCCTTTAACCATGTTTCAGTAATGGCCACTAAAGGATCAGGAAGATTGCGGCTTTGATACCCATCTTGGTTTCTGAATAAACCTCAGGCAGGGTGAGAGTTGCAGCAACAATTCCATTTTGATAAATGAGAGTAAGGAGCAAAGCCCATCGTGAAGGAATGTGGCGACATTGGAAAGACTATAGGAGGAGATTTAAATTCAATGAAACAATCTGGGATTGAAAGCAAGTCTCGGTCATGGTGATGGTGGGATGATCAGCGATTGACATAAAAACCCATCTGGTTCACTAATATCCCTGGGTCAAGGAAATCCGCCATGCTGACCCAATCTGGAAGGAGGAACAAAGGCATAGACTATTTTCTAAATGGGGAGATGCTTAGGAAATCAGAAGCACAAAGGGACTTGGGAGTCCTTGTTCACGATTCTCTTAAGGTTAACGTGCAGGTTCATTCGGCAGTTAGGAAGGCAAATGCAATGTTAGCATTCATGTCGAGAGGGCTAGAATACAAGAGCAGGGATGTACTTCTGAGGCTGCATAAGGCTCTGGTCAGACCCCATTTGGAGTATTGTGAGCAGTTTTGGGCCCCGTATCTAAGGAAGGATGTGCTGGCCTTGGAAAGGGTCCAGAGGAGGTTCACAAGAATGATCCCTGGAATGAGGAGCTTGTCATTTGAGGAGCGGTTGAGGACTCTGAGTCTGTAATTGATGGAGTTTAGAAGGATGAAAGGGGGGATCTTATTGAAACTTACAGGATACTGCGAGGCCTGGATAGAGTGGACGTGGAGAGGATGTTTCCACTTGTAGGAAAAACTAGAACCAGAGCGCAGAATCTCAGACTAAAGGGACGATCCTTTAAAACAGAGATGAGGAGGAATTTCTTCAGCCAGAGGGTGGTGAATCTGTGGAACTCTTTGCCGCAGAAGGCTGTGGAGGCCAAATCACTGAGTGTCTTTAAAACAGAGATGGATAGGTTTTTGATTATTAAGGGGATCAGGGGTTATGTGGAGAAGGCAGGAGAATGGGGATGAGAAAAATATCAGTCATGATTGAATGGCGGAGCAGACTCGATGGGCCGAATGGCCTAATTCTGCTCCTATGTCTTGTGGTCTTATGGTTTACTGGCCTGACCTACATGTCAGTGCAGACACACAGGAGTTCCTCTAAGTGTTTAACTGCTTTCTGAAGTGGCCAAGCAAGGCAGACACACAGTGTACAAAACAGCCAGAGATGTCGAAAGGGCAGCGGAGGTTCAAACAGGCGACTCATCTCTGTCTTGCCAACGGCAATTAGGGATGGAAAATAGGTGCTTTTCCCTTACTGGTTGTGGTAAACCACTGTTGCACCTATATTAGGTGATGTATGGTCGGACCTGTACAGGTACGACGGTAGTCGCTGCCTGCTGGCTCCGCCCAGTAGGTGGAGTATAAATATGTGTGTCCTCCGTGCAGCAGCCATTTTGCCAGCTGCTGTGGGAGGCCACACATCTTAGAGCAATAAAGCCTCAGTTGTATTCAACTCTCGTCTTTGTGCAATTGATCGTGCATCACTGGTGAAGCTCATGTCCCATGAAGCAATTGAAGAACAAAATCGCAGGTGGTCAGAATGACCGAGTGAAATAAGGATTGTCAGAGCTCTGAGATTATAGGGTAGAATTAGAGGAGGAGGCCCCAGTCTTTGGGGAGGGCGCATGGGAGGAATGTCAGTTCAGGTCTTGTTTGGTCTGATTATAATTTAGCCATAATTACGGACATATCTCCCTCTGCTATGTAGCGATTCATCAAGTGTGTCTTCCCTTTCTCAAGCCCCATTTCATTGATACAGAATTCCCACATCTGTGGGGAAAGTGATGGATTTACAGACAGGAGACAGATTACATTGTCTTGTAAAGGAGGCAGGCTTTGCAGCTGAGAGAGGAAGACACTTTTCACGGCTGATAAATCATCCCCAAACACGTCGATCACGAAAATGCGGTTCCCCATGGGACCTCTGTTGGGAGCTGAGCCCAAACTCAGAGCCTGTGGATTCCCCTTTCGATCAGCTCTCCAGACGATATCTCGCGACAGTAAAATATCCAGGTTACTCTCCAGCGGTTTGAACACGGATCCTCTCTGAATGATTCTCCCGCCTGGCAGCAACGTGTCGATCACGGTTCGGTTCAAGAATATCGACGGCACATCGTCCGGCTGGAGAGGAATCGGTTCGTAATATTCATCCCCACGTTTCTTCATGTTACTGATCACCTCGCTGATCAGAGTGGGAACATTTATCGATGGAACTCGAAGAAAACTCCGGGACTGGGAATGAAAGATATCGGGGAAAGTGTTAGTGAGAAAAATGTGGAATGAGGATGAAATATTGTCCCTTACCCTCTGCAGGGTGGCGATCTCCAACAGATTGCCACTCTCGCCAGACTGAGCTACGCTGCAATTACTAAGCTGCTCTCTTGCCCAATCCTCCTCACTCAGGCTGGGTGAGAGAGGAGCAGCGAAGACCACCCCCCGGCAGCATCATAATGGAGTAACTGGCGCAGAGAGGTAAGTCACTCCCTCTTTTTACACGATCAGCTGTCATAAAGAGGGAGGTTTAAAGGGACAATTTCCGGGGGGGGGGGGGTGTAAATTATAAGATTAGGGAATGGCGAGGGGGGAGCAGGTATTCGTACTCGATTGAGAGGGTGGCAGGGATTTTGAACGGCAGGGGGGCGAGTGGGGGGACTCAACTGGGAGGGAAGGAAGGATTTGGGGGGTCAGTCCAGGTGGATGATCTGTCCAGGAAAGAGGGAGAGGGATTTCTCCAGGATGGTAAGTTCGGGAGGATGGTCCTGGATGACCCTCTGATGGACTGAACTGATCTCTTCACGCGTCTTCTCTATTGAGTAGTGTCGTGTTGGGTGCTCTGCTACACAGACGAACCAACACGGTTGCAGATGGTACAATTCTGTTTTATTAATATCAATAACAACATCTGTAAGCTTGTTACTGTGGTTTGTTCATTACACTTCAACCTGTGGACCCAGCCCTAACACTGTCTTGGAGAGGCACTCAGCACATGGTGAATGTCTGAGTGGCTTGCTGTGAGCTCTGTGCCCTGAGCTGTCTCCTGCTGGAATCAGCGGGAACTGTGGTGTTCCCTGTTTTAGGGTGCGTGTGCCCTTGCATGTGATTGGCTGTGATGTTGCATGTGTGTTGATTGGTCCGTTGATCTGTCCATCAGTGTGTATGTGTGTTTGCACCATGATGTTTATCTGAATATCATGACATCCCCCCTTTTTTTGCAAAAATATGTGCCTATGTGTTAATAAATATAGATGTGTAGTGAGCGCAGCTGAATGTGTGTGTGCAATATCTACAACATGTACATGAGGCTAAACTATATACATAGAAAGGTGTCAGGTGCAACATAGCAACGATGTTGTACCATAAACAAAATAAGTGTAAACATTAAGCATCAAAACGAGCCCCTGTTCCGACAAAAACAGAAACATATTAACATTGTGGCATAAAACTTTAGTGAGTCCAATCTTCAAACAGGCTCATAAGTCCAGCCTAGTAGGTGGGCGACGAATTCGGGTTGACCGCCTCAAGGGTGGGTCAGGATCCACCGGCTGAGGAATGAGCCTGGCCACAGGCGACAGAGGAATGGGCATGGTGGCAGGAAGCTCCACAAAGTCGACATTAGGAACAACAGGAGGGCGTGGCACCGGTGTATGATCACGTAGCGAGCGCAGAAGCAGGCAAAGAGCCCGGCAATTGCGCCGGTGAATGGAGCCATCAGGCATGCGAACCAGGAACGAGCGGGGAGCCACGCGTTAGAGAACTTCGGCAGTTGCCGACCAGACACCCTCTGGTAGGTGGATGCGGACGTTGTCTCCAGGCGCCAAGGCAGGAAGATCAGTTGCCCAAGTGTCATGTGCCACCTTCTGCTGAGCACGCTGCTGTCGCATCCTTTGCAGTACTGGAGCATAGTCGGGTGTAGGAACAAGAATGGATGGCACAGTGGTCCTGAGGGCGCGACCCATCAACAGCTGGGCTGGTGAGAGGCCAGTAGCTAGTGGGGTCGAGCGATAGGCCAGCAGGGCTAAACAGAAGTCAGATCCGGCATCAGCAGCCTTGCAGAGGAGCCGCTTGACGATATGAACACCCTTTTCCACCTTGCCATTGGACTGGGGATGCAGAGGGCTGGACGTCACGTGTGTGAAGCCATACGAAGCAGCAAGACCATTCTTGGCTTGCAAAACAGGGCCCATTGTCCGACATGACAGTAAGTGGAATGCCATGGCGAGCGAAGGTCTCTTTGCATGCCCTGATGACAGCGGACGATGTTAAATCATGGAGGCGTATGACCTCTGGATAATTCGAAAAGTAATCTATGATGATGACATAGTCCCTACCAAGCGCATGAAAAAGGTCCACACCCACCTTTGCCCAGGGGGACGTCACCAACTCATGGGGCTGAAGCGTCTCGAGGGGTTGCGCTGGCTGAAACCTATGGCAGGTGGGGCAGTTGAGCACCATGTTGGCAATGTTGTCGCTGATGCCCGGCCAGTCGACAGCTTCTCTTGGCCCTCCGCCTGCACTTCTCAACCCCGAGATGGCCTTCCTGTAGTTGTTCGAGGACCAGCCTGTGCATGCTGTGTAGAATCACAATCTGGTCCAACTTTAGGAGGGCACCGTCAATGACGGCCAAGTCGTCCCGGACATTGTAGAATTGTGGGCACTGTCCTTTGAGCCACCCTCCCATCATGTGGCGCATCACACGTTGTAGAAGGGGGTCAGCCGCAGTCTCCCGGCGAATATGGGCCAGACATGAATCATTAGCTGGCAGACTGGCCGATGTGAAGGTCACATGCGCTTCGACCTGACAGACGAATCCCTCCGAATCGGGCGGTGTGCTCATGCTCTGGATAGGGCATCCTTTCCCGGGGTGTAGACCAGTTGGAAGTCGTACCTCCGGAGCTTGAGCAGAATGCGCTGGTCATCTCATTCAGGTCCTTTTGTATGATGCTGACCAGGGGGCGATGGTCGGTTTCCACAGTGAACTGAGGGAGACCATACACGTAGTCGTGGAACTTATCTATGCCGGTTAACAAACCCAGGCACTCCTTCTCGATCTGCGCATAGCGTTGTTCTGTGGGGGTCATGGCCCGCGAGGCATAGGCGACCGGGACCCATGATGCAGTGTCATCCCATTGCAGGAGTACCGCCCCAATGCCGGACTGGCTGGCATCAGTCGAGATCTTTGTATCTCGAGAGGTATCGAAGAACGCCAATACCGGTGCTGTGGTGAGCTTAATTTTGAGTTCTTCGCATTCCTTCTGGTGTGCGGGCAGCCACTGGAACTCCGTGGTCTTCTTCACTAGGTGGCGAAGAGCCGTTGTGTGGGAGGCAAGGATGGGAATGAACTTCCCCAGGAAGTTGACCATCCTGAGAAAGCGTAGCATTGCTTTCTTGTCTGCCGGCTGCGGCATGGCTGTAATGGCGCTCACTTTGTCTGCATCCGGACGCAATCCTGACCGGGATATGTGGTCCCCCAGAAACTTTAGCTCAGTCTGGCCAAAAGAACACTTGGCTTGGTTGAGGCGCAGGCCGTGTTCTCGTATCCGAGCAAAGACACGCTGGAGATGACTGATGTGCTCCTGTGGTGGACCAGATGATGACCTCGTCAACATAGACACGCACCCCTTCGATGCCCTCCATCATCTGTTCCATGATTCTGTGAAATACCTCGGATGCTGAGATGATGCAAACGGTTCTGTTGTACCTGCGGAAAGGAGTGTTGAAGGCGCACAGCCTTCCGCTGGACCGACCCAGCTGAACCCGCCAAAAACCCTTCGAGGCATCAAGCTCCGTAAAAACTTTAGTCCGGGCCATTTCACTCGTGACCTCTTCCCGTTTGGGTATGGGGTAGTGTTCCCCCATGATTTTGTTGTTCAAGTCTTTCGGGTCGAATCAGATCCGGAGTTCGCCAGAGGGCTTTTTAACGCACACCATGGAGCTGACCCACGGCGTGGGCTCCGTGACCCGGGACAGCACTCCTTGGTCCTGGAGATCCTGCAGCTGCTGCTCAAGGCGGTCTTTGAGTGGTGCTGGGACTGTACGAGGTGTGTGAATGACCGGGGTGGCGTCCGGCCCGAGCCGCACTCTGTAGGTGTAGGGCAGTGTGCCCATGACCCCAACTGCCTCCTATTTGTGGGCGAGGAGCAAGTGGAGCTGTGCAATAAATTCTGCATCGGGGAAGTCTGACGTGCCCCCTGGAGACAGAGCGTGCACCCGCTGAACGAGGTGGAGAACCTTGCACGCCTGTGTGCCTAGCAGGGAGTCCTTCGATGATCCTTCGTATCATCTCAAAGGACAGTGATGCTGAGTATGCATTGTGAGTCACCTGGAGCTGGCAGGATCCCATGGCCGGGATAACGTTTCAGTTGTAGTCGACCATCTTACAACGGGATGGCCGAATCGGTGGTCTGACCTTCAAGGCGTAGAAGGCTGACCATGCTATTAGGTTGGCGGAGGCACCAGTGTCTAAACGGAATGTGATTGGTGATCGGTTGACCGTTAGGGTGGCACACCATTCATCACCCGGATTGACACTTCACTGGCATCGGCTGGTGGGTCCTGCTTGGGGACATCCGGTTCCTGTCAATGACCGCAACACGGAAGGCTTCCCGGTCGTCTGCATCACCGGTCTGTATATCGTCAGGGTATGACTCGGTGTATGGAGGCTGAATGGTTCGCACATCCCTGCGAGGCTGGCGGAATTGGGGAGCGTTAGCAGGTTGAGCTGCTCGACAGCAGGCAGCGTCGTGGCCCATCTTGCCACAGCGGAGGCATTGTCGGTTCTTTGCAGGACATTGCCGCTTTAAATGTGTGGATCCAGTTGCCGCACGTCCAGATGGCGTCCGTTGCGCCATCGCGCATGCACAGTTCGGTCCTGCATAGAGCGCGCCTGCGCGTCATGTCCCTCTGCGTCGACGTCTCTTTTGGCGCGTGCAAGCGCGGCAGGCCGCGGAAAGCGTGCAAAATGACCGCCCTCGTCCGGGCCGCGAGGAATTCGATCGCCTGGACCTGCTCGACCTCGAAAGGTCCCCTGCTGTGCCGATTCGGCCACGTAGGACCCCTGCCGTGCCGATTCGGCCGCCTGGAATTGGGAGTAGCGGCTGGTCACGTTTTCATGGAGGACGCAGGCTTCGATGGCGGTGGCTAGGGTGAGGCATTTAATTGTGAGGAGCTGCTGGTATAGGGTGCCCGAGGTGACCCCAAAAACAATCTGGTCCTGAATCATGGAATCGGAGGTGGCCTCGTAACCGCAGGACTGCGCGAGGATACGGAGGTGTGTTAGGAAAGATTGAAAAGGCTCATCCTAACTCTGCAGGTGCTGCTGGAAGAGGTACCTCTCAAAGCTCTCATTTACCTCGACGCTGAAGTGTTGCTCAAGTTTAAGAAGGACCGTCTTGTACTTCGTCTTGTCCTCACCTTCCGCGAACACCAGGGAGTTGTCGATGTGGATGGCGTGTTGCCCTGCCGTGGAGAGGAGGAGGGCGATCTTCCTGGTGTCCGAAGCATTCTCCCTTTCTGTGGCTTCTAGGAAGAACTGGAAGCGCTGTTTACACAGCTTCCAGTTGACACCGAGGTTTCCAGCGATTTGGAGCAGCTGCGGCAGGCTGATGGTGTTCATGGCGGATTCCTGAAGATGTGTAGGTAGGTCACACAGTTGCTGGGTTCCAATCCTGGTACTATGTCGTGTTGGGTGCTCTGCTACACAGACGAACCAACATGGTTGCAGATGAAATGAAATGAAAATGAAAAATGAAATGAAAATCGCTTATTGTCACAAGTAGGCTTCAAATGAAGTTACTGTGAAAAGCCCCTAGTCGCCCCATTCCGGCGCCTGTTTGGGGAGGCTGGTACAGGAATTGAACCGTGCTGCTGGCCAGCTTTGGTCTGCTTTCAAAGCCAGCGATTTAGCCCCTGGTTTAGTACAGGGATGGTACAACTCTGTTTTATTACTATCAATAACAACATCTGTAAACTTGTTACTGTGGTTCGTTCATTACCCTTTAACCTGTGGACCTAGCCCTAACACTATCTTGAAGAGGCACTCAGCACATAGTGAATGTCTGAGTGGCTTGCTGTGAGCTCTGTGCCCTGAGCTGTCTCCTGCTGGAATCAGCGGGAACTGTGGTGTTCCCCGTTTTATAGTGCGTGTGCCCTTGCTTGTGATTGGTTGTGATGTTGCGTGTGTGTTGATTGGTCCGTTGATCTGTCCATCAGTGTGTTTGCACCAAATGCTTCACCCAATGTCTATGTCTATTTCACTGTATTTACCGTATGTGCTATGTTTTTCATGTGTGGGACGATCTGTCTGGACTGTACGCAGAACAATACTTTTCACTGTGCCTCGGAACACGTGACAATCAATCCAAATTGGACGTCAGCGGGGAAGGGAGGCAGACGTCTGTCCGGGAGGGAGGGGTGTCAGTCTGGGACGGAGTGAAGGAGGGGGCTGCGTCCAGGAGGTTTCTGCATTTGGATTTTTTAAAATAGTTACTCTGCAGTTAGGAGTGACTTCTTTCCTCTAACTCTTTCAGAGTAACTATCAGGGTGAAACTGGCAGGACCGTCTGAAGTTAGTGACCTAAATCATTTTCTGTCCAATGATTCCCAGCACAGCGTAATTGTCCAGATGAAGTTAGCACTTCCGGGAGGTTTTCGGGTAAACCTTTACTTGGGAACATCCGAGAGGGATTCCCAGGACATCACAGGGATATCCCCTACATGCGACACTGGAAAACCTGGAAGATATGGGTCATTGTCCTTCACTCATTAAAACTGTTCAGTGAGAAAGATTCAGTCAGAATCTCTCACTGACTCTGTCTGTGAAATTTATATTTCTGGTCGTTTGTTTCTGGAAAACATCATTCGAGTCAATTTTCCATCATTGCAGAGATTGGTCAGCACTGGAGTTTGTCAATGTTGTCCAGGAGAATACATTGTGTTCAATTACATGGTAAAAAACAGAGAAGCACAGATTTATATAATCGTTTGCAGCCAATGTGTGCACAGCAAGATCCCACAAAGAACACCGTGATAACGAGTGGATAATTTTTCTTATTCAGGGTAAATCTTTCCAGGGACAATGGTGAAATTCCCCATTTGTCTTACAGGAAGATATGGATGGGATACTTACAAAAGTGGCAGATGGAATTTAACACTGAAAAGTGTGAGGTGATTTACTTTGGAAGGAGTAACACGACAAAGGAGTATTCAATGAATGGCCTGACACTGGGAAGTTCCGAGAAACAAAGGGACCTTGGAGTGTTTGTCCATAGATCTCTGAAGGCGGATGGGCAGATTAATGGGATGGTCGAAAATGCATATGGGGCACTTGCCTTTATTAGTCACGGCATGGGTTACAAAAGCAGGGAGGTCATGTTGGAGTTGTGTAGAACTTTGGTGAGGCCACAGCTGGAGTTGTGTGCAATTCTGGTCGCCACACTATAGGAAGGATGTGATTGCGCTGGAGGGGGTGCAGGAGGAGATTCACCAGTTGCCTGGGATGGAAGTATTGCCGGGGTTATGAAGAGAGGTTGGAGAGGCTTGGGATGTTTTCCCTGGAGTAGAGAAGACTGAGGGGAGATCTGATCGAGGTGGACAAGATTATGAGGGGCATGGACAGGGTGGATAGGGAGCAGCTGTTCCCCTTAGTTGAAGGGTTGGTTACGAGGGGACACAAGTTCAACGTGAGGGGCAGGAGGTTTAGGAGGATTGTGAGGAAAATCGTTTTAACCCAGAGGGTGGTGACGGTCTGGAATGCACTGCCTGGGAGGGGGTAGAGGCGGGTTGCCTCACATCCTTTTTTTATAAATTTGTTTTTATTAAAGCATTTTTCAAACAGAATTTTTACATAACCAATAGCTGAAAAGTAATAAAAGAATATCTAACAAAACTAGGTGGCTGTTATCATTATACAAAAAGAGAATATACATTAAATGAACAGTTCCCCACCTAACACCCCCCGCCCCCCCCCCCCCCCGGATTGCTGCTGCTGCCGACATTTTAACGCTCTCCTAGAAAGTCAAGGAACGGTTGCCACCGCCGGGAGAACCCCAGCAAGGACCTTCTCAAGGCAAACTTTATTTGCTCCAGGCTGAGAAACCCAGCCATGTCACTAACCCAGGTCTCCACACTCGGGGGTTTCGCGTCTCTCCACATTAACAAGATCCGTCTCCGGGCTACCAGGGAGGCAAAGGCAAGAACCTCAGCCTCTTTCGCTTCCTGCACTCCCGGGCCCTCTGACACCCCAAAGATTGCTATCTCTGGACTCGGCTTCACCCGCGTGTCCAAGATCCTGGACATAGCCTTCGCAAACCCCTGCCAGAATTCTTTAAGCGCCGGGCATGCACAGAACATATGGACATAGTTTGCTGGACTCCCTGAACATCTCGCGCAGCTGTCCGCCACCCCAAAGAACTTGCTCATTCTCGCCATCGTCATGTGTGCCCGATGTACCACCTTAAACTGAATTAAGCTGAGCCTGGCACATGATGAGGAGGAATTTACCCTGCCTAGGGCATCAGCCCACAGGCCCTCATCCAGCTCCCCACCCAGCTCCTCCTCCCACTTGCCCTTCAGTTCCTCATCTGGGGCTTCCTCCGCCTCCTGCAGTTCTTGGTAGATGTCTGGCACCTTCCCCTCCCCTACCCAGATGCCAGACACCACCCTGTCCTGTATCCTACGAGGGGGTAGCAACGGAAATGTCCCCACCTGTTTTTTGAGAAAGTCGTGGACTTGGAGGTATCGGAAGGCATTTCCAGGGGGCAGGCTGAATTTTTCCTCCAGCGCCTTCAAGCTAGGGAAAGTCCCATCTATGAACAGGTTCCCCCTTCTTCTAATGCCTGCCCTGTGCCAGCTTTGAAACCCCCCCATCTATCTTGCCCGGAACAAATCTATGATTATTCCGTATCGGGGTCCAAACTGAGGTCCCCTCCTCCTTCCTGTGCCTTCTCCACTGACCCCAGACCCTCAGTGCCGCTGTCACCACCGAGCTTGTGGTGTATCGTGCCGGCGAGAACGACAGCGGTGCCGTTACTAGCGCCCCTAGGCTGGTGCCTTTGCATGACGCCGCCTCAAGCCGCCCCCACGCCGACCCCTCCTCCATTACCCATTTCCTAATCATGGCTACATTAGCCGCCCAGTGGTAAGTACAGAAGTTCGGTATGCAACGTCCCACCTTTTAAAGTCTCCCTCCATCTGCTCTACAAACCGAGACAGATTGAGCCTGTGGAGGGCATCCCCGTTCCTAGCCACCTGGTATACCTAGGTAACAAAAGCTCCTCTCCACCATCTTGCGTGGGAGCTCTCTGTCTCTCCTCCTGACCTCTAGCGTGGATTACAAACAACTGACTTTTCCCCAAGTTCAACTTGTACCCCGAGAAGCTCCCAAAGTCCCTTAGGATCCGCATGACCTCCCCATCCCCTCTAGCAGGTCCGAAATATACAATAGCAGGTCGTCTGCGTAGAGCGAAACCCGGTGCTCCTCCGCCCTTGGACCAGCCCCCTCCAGTTCCTTGAAGTCCTCAGCGCTATGGCCAACAGCTCAATTGCCAGGGCAAATAGTAGCGGGGATAGGGGGCACCCCTGCCTCGTCCCTCGGTGCAGCCTAAAATACTCCGACCTCAGCCGGTTCGTGGATACACTTGCTACGGGGGCCTGATACAATAGCGTGACCCACCCTATGAATCCCTCACCAAATCCAAACCTACCTAACGCTTCCCACAGGTACTCCCATTCCACCCGGTCAAAGGCTTTCTCTGCATCCATTGCAGCCACTTCTGCGTCCCCCTCCTTCTGAGGGCTTCATGATAATGTTTAGGAGCCTCCTCACATTTGTTTGCCCTTGCCGAAACCCGTCTGATCTTCATCAATCACTCCCGGACACAGTCCTCTATTCTAGTAGCTAAAATGTTAGCCAGCAGTTTGGCATCCACGTTCAGGAGCGATATCGGCCTGTGGGACCCACATTGGAGCGGATCCTTCTCCCTCTTCAGGATGAGCGAGATCGAAGCCCGCGACATCGTCGGGGGGAGGGTTCCTCTCTCCTTAGCCTCGTTAAAGGTTCTTAGCAGGAGTGGGCTCAGCAGCTCCGATAATTTCTTGTAAAATTCTACAGGGTAGCCGTCCGGTCCCGGGACCTTGCCCGACTGCATACTATCCAGGCCCTTAACAATCTCCTTCAACTCAATCGGGGCCCCCAGTCCCTCCGCCAGATCCTTGTCCACCCTTGGGAACCTCAATTGGTCCATAAATTGCTTCATCACTTCCCCTCCCACCGGGGGCTCCGACTCATACAGTTTACAATAAAACTCCTTGAAGACTTTGTTGATCCTCTCTGGGCCCAAGCCCGTGTTACCTGCCTTATCCCTAACTCCCCCAATTTCCCAGGCCGCCTCCCTCTTGCGAAGTTGGTGCGCCAGCATCCTACTTGCTTTCTCCCCATACTCGTAGACTGCCCCTTTCAACTTTCCTCAGCTGTGCCTTCGCCTTCCCAGTGGTCAGCAGATCGAACTCCGCCTGCAGTCTCCGGCGCATACTTCCTATCTACTCTGAGTATCTCACCCACCAGCCTCTCCCTCTCCACCCTCTCCCTCTTCTCTCTATGGGACCTAATGGAAATTAACTCCCCTCTAATAACTGCAATCATGGGCTCCCAGACCGTTGTTGCTGTTACCTCCCCTGTATCGTTTGTTGTCACATAGTTTTGGATGCTCCTCCTTATCTGCCCACACACTTCTTCATTCGCTAGCAGTCCCACATCCAATCTCCAGAGAGGGCGCTGCCCTCCCTCCGCCCCTAGTCGCAAGTCCACCCAGTGCGGGGCATGGTCTGAGACCGCAATGGCCGAATACTCAACCCCCTCCGCCCTTGGGATTAACGCTCTGCTCAACACAAAAAAGTCAATCCGAGAGTACACTTTGTGAACATGGGAGAAAAAGTAGAACTCCTTCGCCCTTGGCCGCGCGAATCTCCATGGGTCCACGCCCCCCCATCTGATCTATGAAATCCCACAGGGACCTGGCTGCCACTGGCCTCTTTCCCGACCTGCACTTAGACCGGTCCAACGCCGGATCCAGGACGGTGTTAAAGTTCCTCCCCATTATCAAATTACTTGACTCTAAGTCCGGGATTTTACACAGCATGCGTCTCATGAATTCCACGTCATCCCAGTTTGGGGCATAGACGTTCACGTTAAGTGCGAGAACACGCGAGCCCTCTTGACCGGCCTGTTCAGACCCCTCACATTCCACGTGACCAGCCTGGACGGGGGGTTAACTCCCCCTGCTGACTAGCTATTTCCCTTTCTCGGCCAGCCACGGGCCCGCGCCCCCCGCTCGCACAAGCCCTCCCGCCGGAGGCCCCCCAACCCGACTCTCCATCTGTTCCCAAAAGTTGGCTCCCCTTCAGTCAGCAAAGCAGCGCCCCATCCCCCCACCCCCCCCCCCCCCCACCCCCAGCCCCCCCAATCCCAATCCCCCATGTCAAGCACTCACTTAACACTGATTTCCCCCCATTACGCTTCCGTAGGTCAGCTGGCCCATGCTGACCCCGGCCGCTCCCACCTCTATCCCAAATCTTACTGTTGTCTCCTCCTTCGGGCCCCCAACCTCCCCTCCCCCAGAGGGTAAGAGAGCGACAGCCATCCACATTCTTCCCGTGAAACAAGAGACACACCCCGGGCGTTAACCTGCCCCCTGCAAAAAGAAACACAAAAGGAAAGCGTGCAACTTACATTCTACTACCAATCTTACATTAGGCCAACACCCGGTTACACATTCCCACCAAGGCGTTTCACCCACGTCCTTTAGCTCGAGTCCAGCTTTTCATGCATAATAAATGTCCACGCCTCGTCCGGCGTATCGAAGTAGTGGTGCCTGTCCTGGTACGTTACCCAAAGCCTCGCCGGATGCAGCAGCCCAAATTTCACCCTTTGTTGTGGAGGGCCGCCTTAGCCCGGTTGAATCCCGCACGCCTCTTAGCCAATTCTGCTCTCAGGTCCTGGTATATAGTTCTCCCACTTACTGCTCCGCTCCTTCTTTGCCCAACGCATGACACGCTCCCTGTCTGTGAAGCGGTGCAACCTTATCACCATCGCCCTCGGCGATTCGTTCGCCCTAGGCTTCCTCGCGAGGACTCTGTGCGCCCCGTCCAGTTCCAAGGGCCGCGGGATGGCCCCCGCGCCCATCAGCGTCTCCAGCATTGTGGTCACAAAAGCGCTCGCATCCGCCCCCTCCGCACCTTCAGAGAGGCCCAGAATTCGCAGATTTTGTCTCCTAGACCTATTTTTGAGGTCATCCAGTCTCTCCTGCCATCTCTTGTGCAGGGCCTCATGCGCCTCCACCCTGACCGCCAGGCCCAGGATCTCATCCTCGTTGTCAGATACCTTTCTCTCCACCTCTTGGATTGCCTTCTCCTGGACCTTCTGAATCTCCACCATCCTTTCCATGGAGACCTTTATGGGGGCCAGCATCTCCGTTTTCAGCTCTGCGAAGCAGCTTCTTAGGAACACCTGCTGCTCCCGTGACCACTGGGCCCACGCTGCTTGGTCAGCGCCGGCCGCCATTTTGTCTTCTCGGACCCGTTCCCCTCGCTTCCCCGCAATTGCTCTCTTCACGGCCCCACTCCTGGTCCCCTCCATGCAACAGTGAGGGGAACCTCTCCAGCGTCTCTTGCACGCTGGGAATCACCGCCGAAGTGCCGCTACAGCTCCGTTAAAGGGCCCAAATGTCGGTGGGAGCTGCCGTGTGCACGACCTATCCGGACATGGCCGCTACCGGAGGTCCCCGCCTCACATCCTTTTAACAGTACCTGGATGAGTACTTGGCACGTCATAATATTCAAGGCTATGGACCAAGTGCTGACAAATGTGATCAGATCGGCAGGTCAGGTGTTTTTCATGCTCAGTGTAGATTCGGTGGGTCTATGGTCCTCTTCTGCACTCTATTATCCTGAGATCCTTTGAAATAGTGCAATGAGAACCTTTACACTCAACTGATCAGACACTTGGGAAATCAGTGCACTTCATCCAAAAGACAGCATCACTGACAGTGCAACACTCCCTCCGAACTGCGCTGCGAGTAGCAGCTTTGGTTTTTATGCTCCATCTCTGATAGGAACACCAGCCCAGAACCTTACAGCTCAGAGACAGGAGTGTGACACAGTGAAACATAGCTGGTGTGCGAGTATAACTGCACGCAAACTGTACCTGTTTGCTTAAAACACGATATCCTCTGTAGATCTTGAGCGCCGTGACAAAACTTTGCTTCTGAACCTCTGGGGACATCGCTCTCATCAGCTTGATACACTTTTTGTGAAGCAAGCGGCCAACTCCTTTGCCCCACTCTGAAGCAGCTACTTTAACCAGTTCAATTAGGGCTGTGTGTCCGTCATCCACAATGTGAGCAGATCCCAGACCGATCTGAAAATAGAGAGATTAAATTCTATGATAATCTATGATTAATCTAGGACAAAGGTTCGGCACAACATCGTGGGCCGAAAGGCCTGTTCTGTGCTGTATTTTCTATGTTCTATGTTCTAGAGAGGAACACAGGGAGGATTCACACTGAGCTGATGCACTGGAAACACAAATGGAATAATAATGAGTGACTGAAGTGTAGGTGCCCTGGGTATAGATTTGGCAATTTTGCTTTAGAATTCGAGGTGTGATGATTGTTGGGATTCCAGATCTATTGTGTTATATGTATTTGGTGCAGAAAGGGTTAAAAGCCTGAGTTAGAATGTGTATGACAGCTGCAGTAGCATCTTAGGAAATCCAGGTTTGCAAGGCAGCTGGGCTTTTTGGGAGCCAGAAATGCAATTAAAGCATCGTAAAAGTTTGGGCTAATGCAATTTTGTTTGGATTAAGATAGTTTCCTGTGGGGTTAATTAGATACATTGTACTTCAGCTTGCAAAGGTGTTGTCTAATGGCAGGAGCTCAAGAACCAGGCATTTTGAAAAGAAGCCATTAATTTCAGTTGGGAGTTGAAAGTCAAACCATGAAGACAGTTTCTGAAGACTTCAGCTACAGATCCTGCATTGTTCTGACAGGGTTCAGGTCTATCTCTTAAAGCAGTCTCAAAGAATATCACTGTGCAACAAGTATCCCTGGGTCTGCTAACTGTGATTAAAAGTAGATTGAGAGCTGATATTGTTATGTTGTTTGAGTGTGAATAAAGATAGCAGTTAAGGGTTATTGTGTCAGTGTATTGATTATATCAGAGATTGTTGAGAGTTATTTGTTGTTTGATGTTAAAGATATTTTAATACTGTGTTAATAATAAAGTTTGTTTTAAAATACCATATCCCTATATTTGCATGAAATCACTCCTGGAGTGTGGCATCCTTTCCTCACAGACTTACTAAATTAAAATAACGTTATTGGGGTTTCGGTCCAGTATTGTGGCTACTGCCGGGGTCTGGTTTGGGATCTTTATAAAATTGGGGGCTGGTCCGGGATCTTAATCCCTTGTTCGGTTAGGGATTATTGAACTTAAAGACAATGGGTGTGCGTGGAATAGTTGTTTTCTTTCAGGTTTTGAAATGTAAATAGGGAGAGACTGGAGATGGTTCTTTCAGTAGTAAAAATCATCCTGGGTGCTGAAGTGGTCACTCGGGCTGGTTTACAAAGGGTGGCTAAATCAAAACTTTTGAGTTTCATGAACAAGCTGCAGTTGACTTTATTTGAAGGGATTGGGAAGGTAGAGATAACACAAGCAATAGCTCAGCATTTACATTTGCTAGAGATACAGCCTGAATCTTTAGAATTAGCTAGAATTCAATTACAAATTAAACTATTAGAAAAGCAGGAAAAAGATAAAAAGAAAGAAATAGAGCTGAAGAAATTGGAAAAGAAAGAAAAGGAGAGAATGGTTATGGTAGAAGTAAGTTACTCCAAAGAATAAAGATAGATGGGTGACGGTGAGAGGGGCTGGGAGGAAGCAGTCAGTACAGGGGTCCCCTGTGGTTGTTCCCCTTAGTAACAAGTATACCGCTTTGGATACTGTTGGGGGGGATGACTTACCAGGGGTAAGCCATGGGGTACAGGTCTCTGGCAAAGAGTCTGTCCCTGCTGTTCCGAAGGGAAGGGGGTGAGGAGTAGAGCATTAATCATTAGAGACTCCATGGTTAGGGGGATAGATAGGAGATTCTGTGGGAACGAGAGTTGGTGTGTTGCCTCCCAGGTGCCAGGGTCCGTGATGTCTCAGATCGTGTTTTCGGGATCCTTAAGGGGGAGGGGGAGCAGCCCCAAGTCATGGTCCACATAGGTACCAACGACATAGGTAGGAAAAGGGATAGGGATGTGAGGCAGAAATTCAGGGAGCTAGGGTGTAAACTTAGATCTAGGACAAACAGAGTTATTATCTCTGAGTTGTTAACCGTGCCACGTGCTAGCGAGAAGAGGAATAGGGAGAGAGAGGAGTTGAACACGTGGCTACAGGGATGGTGCAGGAGGGAGGGTTTCAGATTTCTGGATAATTGGGGCTCATTCTGGGGTCGGTGGGACCTCTACAAACGGGATGGTCTACACCTGGACCAGAGGGGTACCAATATCCTGGGGGGGAAATTTGCTAATGCTCTTTGGGAGGGTTTAAACTAGTACAGCAGGGGATTGGGAACCTGAATTGTAGCTCCAGTATACAGGAGGTTGAGAGTAGTGAGGTCATGAGTAAGGTTTCAAAGTTGCAGTAGCGTACCGGCAGGCAGGAAGGTGGTTTAAAGTGTGTCTTCTTCAATGCCAGGAACATCCGGAATAAGGTGGATGAACTTGCGGTATGGGTTGGTACCTGGAACTTCGATGTTGTGGCCATTTGGGAGCCATGGATAGAGCAGGGACAGGAATGGTTGTTGCAGATGCCGGGGTTTAGATATTTCAGTAAGCTCAGGGAAGGTGGTAAAAGAGGGGGAGGGGTGGCATTGTTAGTCAAGGACAGTATTCCGATGGCAGAAAGGACGTTTGATGAGGACTCGTCTACTGAGGTAGTATGGGCTGAGGTTAGAAACAGGAAAGGAGAGGTCACCCTGTTAGGGGTTTTCTATAGGCCTCCGAAAAGTTCCAGAGATGTAGAGGAAAGGATTGCAAAGATGATTCTGGATAGGAGCGAAAGCAATAGGGTAGTTGTTATGAGGGACATTAATTTTCCAAATATTGACTGGAAACGCTATAGTTCAAGTACTTTAGATGGGTCCGTTTTTGTCCAATGTGTGCAGGAGGGTTTCCTGACACAGTATGTAGGTAGGCCAACAAGAGACGAGGCCATATTGGATTTGGCACTGGGTAATGAACCAGGACAGGTGTTAGATTTGGAGGTAGGTAAGCACTTTGGTGATAGTGGCCACAATTCGATTCCGTTTAATTTAGTGATGGAAAGGGATAGGTATATACCGCAGGGCTAGAGTTATATCTGGGGGAAAGGCAATTATGATGCGATGAGGCAAGACTTAGGATGCATCGGATGGAGAGGAAAACTGCAGGGGATGGGCACAATGGAAATGTGGAGCTTGTTCAAGGAACAGCTACTGCGTGTCCTTGATAAGTATGTACCTGTCAGACAGAGAGAAAGTGGTCGAGCGAGGGAACTGTGGTTTACTAAAGTAGTCAAAACACTTGTCAAGAGGAAGAAGGAGGCTTATGTAAAGATGAGACATGAAGGTTCAGTTAGGGCGCTCGAGAGTTACAACTTAGCTAGGAAGGACCTAAAGAGAGATCTAAGAAGAGCCAGGAGGGTACATGAGAAGTCTTTGGCAGGTAGGATCAAGGATAACCCTAAAGCTTTCTATAGATATGTCAGGAATAAAAGAATGACTAAGGTAAGAGTAGGACAGTAGTGGGAAGGTGTGCGTGGAGTCCGAGGAGATAGGAGAGGTGCTAAATGAATATTTTTCGTCAGTATTCACACAGGAAAAAGACAATGTTGTCGAGGAGAATACTGAGATTCAGGCTACTAGACTAGAAGGGCTTGAGGTTCATAAGGAGGAGGTGTTAGCAATTCTGGAAAGTGTGAAAATAGATAAGTCCTCTGGGCCGGATGGGATTTATCCTAGGATTCTCTGGAAGCTAGGGAGGAGATTGCTGAGCCTTTGGCTTTGATCTTTAAGTCATCTTTGTCTACAGGAATAGTGCCAGAAGACTGGAGGATAGCAAATGTTGTCCCCTTGTTCCAGAAGGGGAGTAGAGACAACCCCGGTAACTATAGACCAGTGAGCCTTACTTCTGTTGTGAGCAAAGTCTTGGAAAGGTTGATAAGAGATAGGATGTATAATCATCTGGAAAGGAATAATTTGACTAGAGATTATCATAGATTATCATAGAATTTACAGTGCAGAAGGAGGCCATTCGGCCCATCGAGTCTGCACCGGCTCTTGGAAAGAGCACCCTACCCAAGGTCAACACCTCCACCCTATCCCAGTAACCCCACCCAACATTAAGGGCAATTTTGGACACTAAAGGCAATTTATCATGGCCAATCCACCTAACCTGCACATCTTTGGACTGTGGGAGGAAGCCGGAGCACCCGGAGGAAACCCACGCACACACGGGGAGGATGTGCAGACTCCGCACAGACAGTGACCCAAGCCAGAATCGAACATGGGACCCTGGAGCTGTGAAGCAATTGTGCTATCCACAATGCTACCGTGCTGCCCTATAGTCAACACGGTTTTGTGAAGGGTAGGCCGTGCCTCACAAACCTTATTGAGTTCTTTGAGAAGGTGACCAAACAGGTGGATGAGGGTAAAGCAGTTGATGTGGTATATATGGATTTCAGTAAAGCGTTTGATAAGGTTCCCCACGGTAGGCTACTGTAGAAGCCAGGTATTTTGAATACAACTAGTATAGGTAAAAGATAGCTGTTTAAGCATAAATATTAAGCCCTAGTTTTAAATACTCATTTAAAAATGAGAATTTCAGTACACATAAATTTAGGTCTTCAATACATGAAACAGCATAAAATTCCATCATAGATTAAAACAGCACAGTTGCAAGACAATTTGACACTGCTTGTGCTAATTGTCAAGGACAAGGACTGAGTTCCATGGCAATGAGGTGACAGGTGTCCAATGCAGTTTGTAAGAGCATTGAATCATATATATATTTTACTCAATCTTTCTCGATATGAAGTCTCCATTGTTACATTAGCCAAGCTAGTTTAAAACCAGTCTATTGCTGGTAAAGATTAGCAGAATATCACATTCCATAACATGTAGACATGAAACAATTAAAAGCTGATGTTGCACATTGAAGATGGACGGCTTGCCATCAAATCAAATGTGTTTGAGTCTAACCCAAACCAATTAGGATTATATTGGGGTGTGATTAGATGACTTAAGACAGACATGAAAATGTATAACTGAAAAGTTTCCGCCCGCCATTTTAGTCTTTCTGTAGTGTCTTTGTGTTATGTTCTGTTCGTGTTGTTGTGTTGTCTGTCCTTAATTGCTGTCTTTAATTCTCTTAGTCTTTCTGTTAGTGAGCCTTTGTGTTGTTGTGTTGTCTTTCTGTTAGTTTAGTCAGTTTTGTCTTTCTGTTGTGTTGTGTTGAGTTGTCTTTTGGGGTTCTGTCTTTCTGTCTTTGATTCTGTCAGTCTGTTAGTCTGCTTTTGACTTTGAATTTGAGTTTAGCTGAAGATTAGCTCTCTCTCTCTCTTCATGTTTCATTTCCAGACTTTGACCTTTTAAAAGTTACTTTCGAGCTGTCTGCCTAAGCAAAAAAGATAATGTCTGTAATTCTCTGAAAGCTTTGAATTGTCTACAAATTGCCTTTTAAACGACTTTCAAATTGTAATCAAGCAACTACAAATAAAACAATTATTTTTGGCACCTGAGAAGTTTTAACTTAAATTTCTGCTGAGTCCCAGTATTCGCAAAGTGCTACTGGTAACCGAATAGTGGAAATGATATAAATTCCTTCAACTTTACACAGTCGAATAATACTAGGAATCCAACAACTTGGTATAGTCTAGTAATATTACAAATCTTACAACTTGTCTTATTGCGCCAGGACTTTGATTCATCAACTAACCTTCCCCCAAACTTGGCGTAGTTCGGCAGGTTAAGATTCCCTTCAAATTAAAGATTCTAACAGCTACTACAGAAAATACAGAGGCATGGGATTCAGGGTGATTTAGCAGTTTGGATCAGAAATTGGCTAGCTGGAAGAAGACAAAGGGTGGTGGTTGATGGGAAATGTTCAGACTGGAGTCCAGTTACTATTGGTGTACCACAAGGATCTGTTTTGGGACCACTGCTGTTTGTCATTTCTATAAATGACCTGGAGGAGGGCGTAGAAGGATGAGTGAGTAAATTTGCAGATGACACTAAAGTCGGTGGAGTTGTGGACAGTGCAGAAGGATGTTACAAGTTACAGAAGGACATAGATAAGCTACAGCGCTGGGCTGAGAGGCGGCAAATGGAGTTTAATGCAGAAAAGTGTGAGGTGATTCATTTTGGAAGGAATAACAGGAAGACAGAGTACTGGGCTAATGGTAAGATTCTTAGCAGTGTGGATGAGCAGAGAGATCTCGGTGTCCATGTACACAGATCCCTGAAAGTTGCCACCCAGGTTGAGAGGGTTGTTAAGAAGGCGTACGGTGTGTTAGCTTTTATTCGTAGAGGGATTGAGGTTCGGAGCCATGAGGTCATGTTGCAACTGTACAAAACTCTGGTGCGGCCGCATTTGGAGTATTGCGTGCAATTCTGGTCGACACATTATAGGAAGGAGGTGGAAACATTGGAAAGGGTGCAGAGGAGATTTACCAGAATGTTGCCTGGTATGGAGGGAAGATCTTATGAGGGAAGGCTGAGGGACTTGAGGCTGTTTTCATTAGAGAGAAGAAGGTTAAGAGGTGACTTAATTGAGGCATACAAGATGATCAGAGGATTAGATAGGGTGGACAATGAGAGCCTTTTTCCTCGGATGGTGATGTCTAGCGCGAGGGGACATAGCTTTAAATTGAGGGGAGATAGATGTAGAACAGGGGCGGGATTCTCCGACCACCCGCCGGGTCGGAGAATTGCCGGGGGCTGGCGTGAATCCTGCCCCCGCCGGTTGCCGAATTCTCCGTCACCGGATATTCGGCTGATTGGCGCCCCCCCCCCCCACCGGCGATTCTCCGGCCCGCGATGGGCCAAAGTCCCACTGCTGGAATGCCTGTCCCGCCGGCGAGAATCAAACCACCTCTCTTTCCGGCGGGACAAGGCGGCGCGGGCGGGCTCCGTGGTCCTGGGGGGGGCGTGGGGCGATCTGGCCCCGGGGGGTGCCCCCACGGTGGCCTGGCCCGCGAGCGGGGCCCACTTTGCATCAGTCTTCACGGTGGAAGACACCAGTGGGATGCCAGAGCTCCAGGAGAACCAGGGGGCAGTGACCATTACTCAGGAGAAGGTTCTGGGGAAATTGAAAGGTCTGAAGGTGGATAAGTCACCTGGACCAGATAGACTACACCCCAGGGTCCTAAAAGAGATAGCTGAGGAAATTGAGGAGGCATTGGTGATGATCTTTCAGGAATCATTAGAGGCAGGAAGGGTCCCAGAAAACTGGAAAGTGGCTAATGTCACTCCCCCTGTTTAAGAAGGGAGCGAGGCAAAAGACGGGAAATTATAGGCCGGTTAGCTTGACTTCAGTCATTGGTAAGATTTTAGAGTCTGTTATTAAAGATGAGATCGCAAAGTACTTGGAAGTGCATGGTAAAATAGGACTGAGTCAGCACGGCTTTGTCAAAGGGAGGTTGTGTCTGACAAATCTGTTAGAGTTCTTTGAGGTGGTAACAAGGAAGTTAGACAAAGGAGAACCAGTGGACATGATTTATTTAGATTTCCAGAAGGCCTTTGACAAGGTGCTGCATAGGAGACTAAAAAAGTTAAAAGCCCATGGTGTTAAGGGTAAGATCCTGGCATGGATAGAGGATTGGCTGACTGGCAGAAGGCAGAGAGTGGGGATAAAGGGGTCTTTTTCAGGATGGCAGCTGGTGACTAGTGGTGTGCCTCCGGGGTCTGTGCTGGGACCACAGCTTTTCACAATATACATTAATGACCTGGAAGAAGGAACTGAAGGCACTGTTCCTAAGTTTGCAGATGATACAAAGATCTGTAGACGGGCAGGTAGTATTGAGGAAGCAAAGGGCTGCAGAAGGATTTGGACAAGCTAGGAGAGTGGACAATGAAGTGGCAAATGAAATACAATATGGAAAAGTGTGAGGTTATGCACTTTGGAAGGAGGAATTTAGGCTTAGACTATTTTCTAAATTGGGAAATGCTTCGGAAATCAAAAGCACAAAGGGACTTGGGAGTCCTTGTTCATGATTCTCTTAAGGTTAATGTGCAAGTTCAGTCGGCAGTTAAGAAGGCAAATGCAATGTTAGTATTCATGTCAAGAGGGCTAGAATACAGGACCAGGGATGTACTTTTGAGGCTGTATAAGGCTCTGGTCAGACCCCATTTGGAGTATTGTGAGCAGATATGGGCTGCGTATCTAAGGAAGGATGTGTTTGGGGCCTTGGAAAGGGTCCAGAGGTGGTTCATAAGAATGATCCCTGGAATGAAGAACTTGTCAAGAGGAACGGTTGAGGACTCTGGGTCTGTACTCATTGGAGTTTAGAAGGATGAGGGGGGGGATCTTATTGAAACGTACAGGATACTGCGAGGCCTGGAGAGAGTGGATGTGGAGAGGATGTTTCCACTTGTTGCAAAAACTAGAACCAGAGGACACAGCCTCAGACTGAAGGGACGATCCTTTAAAACTGAGACGACGAGGAATTTCTTCAGCCAGAGGGTAGTGAATCTGTGGAACTCTTTACCGCAGAAGGCTGTGGAGGCCAAATCATTGAGTGTCTTTAAGACAGAGTTAGATAGGTTCTTGATTAATAAGGGTATCAGGGGTTATGGGAAGAAGGCAGGAGAATGGGGATGAGAAAATATCAGTCACGATTGAATGGTGGAGTAGACTCGATCGGCCGAGTGGCCTAATTCTGCTCCTATGTCTTATGGTCTTATGGAGCAAGGAATCCTTTCCTCGCAGTCTTACAAAATTTAAATAAAATATTGGGGTTTCTGTCCAGTAACCGAGCTACTGTTGGGGCCCGGTCCGGGCTCGTAATTCAAGTTTTTAGACTTCCAGGATTTTTGGGGGCCATTTGCTTTTAAATAAAAGCCAACCCACAGTAAGAAATGGAAGCTCATAGAATCCAATCAAACAGAAGGACGCCATTCAGTCCATCGTGCCTCTGCCAGCTCAGGCAGTATTCCTGTTGCTCTACTCTTTCTCCACAGCCCTGCTATTCTCCCTTTTAAGCAGATATCCGAATTCCGTTTGGATCTTCCGATTGAACCTGCTTCCACTGGCCTTTCAGACGACATGTTCCAGATCATAACAATCTGTTACTTCAAAAGAATCACCCCTCTCCCCTCACAGCTGGCTCTCCACACAATGAACTTAACTTCAAAACCTGTGGTTACTGATCATTCAATTGTTGTAAATCAGCTTTTCCTTATTCGCCCTTATCAAATCGCTTGATAAATTTAAAAACCTCTCTTTATTCTCCCCGTCAATCTGCTTTGCTCAAAGGCACGCACCCCCAGGTGTTTCCAGGACCTACTTTTAACCTAAATCCCACATGTCCAAATTCCAAATGAATCTCCTCGGCACCTTCTCCATAACTTCCTCCAACACGATGCTCAGAATTGGACCTAATTCTCCAACTGAGGCCTACAAGCAATTTAAAAGGTTCACCGTAACTTGTTCATTTCCAGTATAATTCAAATAACTCCCAGGATGTTCACAGTGGTAAAACCTATTGGATAAATGGGACAATAACAGAATGAATGCAGATTTGGCTCAGGGACGGAAAATATAGATTTGTGGCGAATGGTTGGATTTCAGAATGGGGAGTTATCCAGTGCTACTCCCCAGATTTCAGGACTGGGACCAGACACAGACGTGATGGGCCAAAGGGCCTTTTTTGTGCTGTAGACCTCCATCACCACTGCTCTTATCAATTTACATTCAAGACTTTAAACACATTCACCAATCCTTACGCGCTGAAGCAGCCTGTCCGTGGAGGAAGCAAGACCTGGACGGCGTTCAGACTTGGGATCATAAGGGGCATGTAACATGAGCGCCATCAAGTGCCACACAGCGACCATATCCAACAAGAGAGAATCTAAACATCTCCCATCGTCTTCCAACTGAACTCTCCCACCGTAAAGTTACTGGGACATACCTCTAACTGCAGAGAGAAATTCCTCACACATTGATGCGTTTATTACTGATTTCACAGAGTGATTTCACCTTCATTTTGTGTGTAGATTACAGTAAATGGTGATAAGAGAATGTGAACTCAGCTGAATTGATGCAAAATGCAAAGGATTTTGAACGTGACAATTTCCACAATTTGAAAAGTGCCTCTGATTTCAACAGAACTCACCACTTGACCCTGACGTTTGGACAAAATGACCACGCGGTTTCTCTCCCGGAGCCAGGAATGGTAGCTGCTCAACATGTAATCTGTCTCAGCGTTGAAGAGGGACTCAACCTGTCCGAAGTCCTTCTCTGTAGCCAGGACAAAATCCAGGTCCGACTCTGAGTACTTGACAGATCAACAAAGGAGAAAGATTAAGATCACTGCTGAATGTTTGGATTTTAATTTTCAGTTGGAATGTGATGACCCAGGGCCTCAGGAATTGCCTGGCACTGAGGCACAAAGTGCCCAGTTTATTGAAACTTGTTACATCATTGCCTGGGCCACTGGGTGGGGATTGAGTCAACAAACATTAACAGCAACAATTAGCAGAGGGTGACATTCACTGAGAAACACAATCCAAACAACTGCGCGGGGGCACAACTGGACAAGAAACGACACGGAAACCTATATAGAAACCTACATAGAAAACAGAAGTAGGAGGAGGCCATTCATCCCCTCCAGCCTGCTCCATCATTCATTATGATCATGGCTGATTATCAAGTTCAAGACCCTGATCTTGCCTTCCACCCATATCCCTTGATCCCTTTAGCCCCAAGAGCTATAACTAATTCCTTCTTGAAATTACACAACGTTTTGGCCTCAACTACTTCCTGTGGTAGCGAATTCCACAGATTCACCACTCCCTGGGTGAAGACATTTCTCCTCACCTCAGTCTTAAAAGGTTTATCCCTTATCCTCAAACTATAACCAGCAGTTCTAGACCCCATCCACCATTGGGAACATCCTTTCTGAATCGACCCTGTCTAATCCTGTTAGACTTTTACAAGTTTCTATGAGATCCCCTATCACTTTTCTAAATTCCAATGAATGTAATCCTAACCGACTTAATCTCTCCTCATGACAGTCCCGCCATCCCAGGAATCAGCTTGGTAAACCTTCGCTGTACTCCCTCCATAGCAAGAACATCCTTCCTCAGATAAGGACACTAAAATTGCACACAATATCCACTTGTGGTCCCATCAATGCCCTACAATTGCAGTAAAACATCCCTATTCCTATACTCAAATCCTCTCGCTATGAAGGCCAACATACCATTTGACATCTTTACTGCCTGCTGTACTTGCACTTACTTTCAGTGACTGATGCACGAGACCACAGAGGTGTCGCTGAGTGTCCACCTCTCTCAATTTACACCCATTCAAATATTTTTGCCTACTATTTTTGCTATCGAGTGGATAAACACACATTCATTCACATTATGCTGCATCTGCCATGCATATGCCCACTCAGTCAACCTATTCAAATCCTGATGAATCATCTCTGCATCCTCCTCACAGCTCACCCTCCCACTTAACTGTTTCATTTGCAAATTTGGAGATAATATATTTAATTCCTCAGTCTAAATTATAAATATATAATAGCACATGTCCCTGCGGTGCCCCACCAACACTGCCTGCCAATTGGAAAAAGACCCATTTTTTCCAACTTTTTGCTTCCAGCTTTGCAACCATCTCAAGACACGACCCGCAATTGCATGCGCTTTAACTTTACATAGTAACCTGCTACGTGAGACCTTGTCGAAAGCCTTCTGAAATCTAAATCAACCACATCCACCGGTTCTCCATGGTCAATTCACCTAGTTACATCTTCAAAGAATTCCAGTGGATTTGACAAATATGATTTTCCTTTCGGAATCCATGCTGACTTTGTCTGATTACACCAGTGCTTTCCAATTGCTGTTGTTTTGAATTGCGGGGTTATATTAGTTACCCTCCAATCTGTCGTAACCATTCAACGGTCCGGAGAATTTTGGAAAATGACCACTGATTTACTATTTCTAGGGCCACTTTCTTAAGTACTCTGGGATGAAGACTATCAGGCCATGGAGATTTATCCACCTTCAATCCCATTAATTTCCCCAAAACAATTTTTTTACTAGTACTAATTTTCTTTCAGCTCCTCACTGAAATTTGTGTTTCTCAGAAGCATTATTCATGTCTTCCCTTGTGAAAACAGAAGCAAAGTACGAATTTAGTTCCTCAGCCATTTCTTTGTTCCCCGTTATGAATTCCCCAGTTTCCAACTGTAAGGGGCCTACATTAGTTTTCATCAGTTTTTTTCTCTTTGCATACCTATAGAAACTTTCAGTCAGTTTTTATGTACTCTGCTAGCTTACATTCATATTGTATTTTCTCAATCTTAAACAATCCCTTGGTCCACATTTGCTGAATTTTAAACTGTTCCTAATCCTCAGGTCTATTGATTTTTCGTGTTAATTTGTATGATTCTTCTTTGAATCTAATACTATCTCTAAGACTATCTCTAATTTCCCTTGTAAGCCATGGTTTGGCCACGGTTCCCTTTTTACTCTTGCACCAAATAGGAATAAATAATTTTTGCAGTTCACATATTCGTTCTTTGATTGCCTGCCATTGCCTGTCCTCTGTCCTTCCTTTCAGTAATGTTTCCCAATCCATCATAGCCAACTCATGCCTCATACCTTCAGTTACCTGTATTGAGAGTCAGGCCCATGGTCTCAGAATCAACTACCTCATTGTCCACCTTGATAAAGACTTCTATCATATTATGGTCACTCATCCCCAAAGGTTCTCTCACAACTAGATTGCCAACTAATCCTTTCTCATTGCACAACATCCAGTCTAAAATGGCCTGTTTCCTTGTTGGTCCTGTCATGTGAGAGTACCTTTAAGGAACGGGTGCTCATCGAACAGCTGAAGTGGGTGTACCTTTAAGAAATCGGTGTTTATTAGATAGCTGCAGTGATGTCAGAGAGTGGGTGGAGCTAGGCTGTCTGTCTGCTTTTACTTTCGCTTTGGGCTCGCAGCTACAGGGTGTGTTTAGTTTCATTTTAGATTTGGAGAAGCTGCAGTCACAGCAAGATTTGTATGAATCTCTGCAAGTTCAAGAATGTTCATTTGGTGGTTTCAAAGTGCTAAGTGCTCTCAGTAGAAAAGTTAAACCTGATGTCTTTCTGTAAAAAGGGTTCTTTTTTGTCTTATGGATGTTGCAAGGAAAGATTAAGAGTTACTTATAGAGTACTATATTCACTGGGGGATTTATCGGTGTTGATAGTTGTTAAGATGTTTACTGTGGGTTTATAAAGTGTTAACCGGTTTCATAAATAAACATTGTTTTAATTTAAAAGTACTGTAGATCTCTATTGCATCACACCTGCAAAGTAGGCGCGTGTGCTCCCCATGACCACAATCTCTTAAAAGTTGTGGGTCAGGTGAACTCCATGATACACTTTAGGGTTCTCTAAACCCTGGCCCATAACAGTTCCTCAATGTATTAGTCCAGATAAGGTAAATGAGTTGATGGCGCAAATCATCGTCAATGACTATGATTTAGTGGCCAATACTGAAACATGGTTAAAGGATGGTCACGACTGGGAGTTATATATACAAGGGTATCAAACTATTCAGAAGGATAGAGTGGATGGTAAGGGAGGTGATGTAGCTCTGTTATTTAAGGATGACATCCGGGCAGTAGTAAGGGATGACATCGGTGCTATGGAGAATTAGGTTGAATCCATTTGGGTGGAAATCAGGAATAGTAAAGTGAAAAAGTCACTGATAGGAGTAGTCTATAGGCCACCAAATAGTAACATTATGGTGGAGTGGGCAATAAACAAACAAATAACTGATGCATGTAGAAATGGTACAGCAGTTATCATGGGGGATTTAAATCTACATGTCGATTGGTTTAACCAGGTCAGTCATGGCAGCCTTGAGAGGAGTTTATAGAATGTATCCGGGATAGTTTCTTAGAACAGTATGTAATGGAACCTACGAGGGAACAAGCGGTCCTAGATCCGGTCCTGTGTAATAAGACAGGATTGATTAATGATCTCATAGTTTGGGATCCTCTTGGAAGGAGTGATCACAATGTGGTGGAATTTAAAATACAGATGGAGGGTGAGAAGGTAAAATCAAACACTAGTGGTTTGTGCTTCAACAAAGGAGATTACAATTGGATGAGAGAAGAGCTGGCTACGGTAGACTGGGAGCAAAGACTTTATGGTGAAACAGTTGAGAAACAGTGGAGAACCTTCCAAGCGATTTTTCACAGTGCTGAACAAAAGTTTATACCAACAAAAAGGAACGACGGTAGAAAGAGGGAAAATCAACTGTGGATATCTAAGGAAATA
This sequence comes from Scyliorhinus torazame, assembly GCF_047496885.1. Taxonomy (NCBI): domain Eukaryota; kingdom Metazoa; phylum Chordata; class Chondrichthyes; order Carcharhiniformes; family Scyliorhinidae; genus Scyliorhinus; species Scyliorhinus torazame. The sequence continues at coordinate 14,906,364 of NC_092737.1, forward strand.
AGAGAGAGTATCAAATTGAAGGAAAAAGCATACAAAATGACAAAGATTAATGGGAGACGAGAGGATTGGGAAATCAACAGAAAGCTACTAGTAAAAGCTATAAAGAGCAAGCTAGATTATGAGAGCAAACTTGCTCAGAATATAAAAACAGATAGTAAATGTTTCTAAAAATATATAAAACAAAAAAGAGTGGCTAAGGTAAATATTGGTCCTTTAGAGGATGAGAAGGGAGATTTAAGAATGGGAGATGAGGAAATGGCTGAGGAACTGAACAGGTTTTTTGGGTCAGTCTTCACAGTGGAAGGCACAAATAACATGCCAGTGATTGATGGAAAGGAGGCTATGACAGGTGAGAACCTTGAGACGATTGTTATCACTAAGGAGGTAGTGATGGGCAAGCTAATGAGGCTAAAGGTAGTCAAGTCTCTTGGTGGAATGCATCCCAGAGTACTAAAAGAGATGGTTAGGGAAATTGCAAATGCACTACTGATAATTTACCAAAATTTACTCGACTCTGGGGTGGTCCCGGCGGATTGGAAATTAGCAAACGTGACACCACTGTTTAAATAAGGAGGTAGGCAGAAAGCGGGTAATTACAGACCAGTTAGCTTAACTTCGGTAGTCGGGAAGATGCTGGAATCTATCATCAAGGAAGAAATAGCGAGGCATCTGGATGGAAATCATCCCATTGGACACACGCAGCATGGGTTCATAAAGGGCAGGTCGTGACTAACTAATTTAGTGGAATTTTTTGAGGACATTACCAGTGCGGTAGACAACGGGGAGCCAATGGATGTGGTATATCTGGATTTCCAGAAAGCCTTTGACAAGGTGCCACATAAAAGGTTGATGCATAAGATAAAGATGCATGGCGTTAAGGGTAGCATGGATAGAGGATTGATTAATTAATAGAAAGCAAATAGTGGGAATTAATGGGTGTTTCTCTGGTTGGCAATCAGTAGCTAGTGGTGTCCCTCAGGGTTCAATGTTGGGCCCACGATTATTCACAATTTACATAGATGATTTGGAGTTGGGCACCAAGTGCAATGTGTCCAAGTTTGCAGACGACACTAAGATGAGTGGTAAAGCAAAAAGTGCGGAGGATACTGGAAGTCTGCAGATGGATTTGGAGAGTTTAAGTGAATGGTCTAGGGTCTGGCAGATGGAATACAATGTTGACAAATGTGAGGTTATCCATTTTGGTAGGAATAACAGCAAAAGATATTATTTTAATGATAAAATATTAAAAATTGCTGCTGTGCAGAGGGACCTAGGTGCCTTAGTGCATGAGTCACAAAAAGTTGGTTTACAAGTGCAACAGGTGATGAAGAAGGCGAATGGAGTTTTGTCCTTCATTGCTAGAGGGATGGAGTTCAAGACTAGGAAGGTTATGCTGCAACTGTATAAGGTGTTAGTGAGGCCACACCTGGAGTATTGTGTTCAGTTTTAGTCTCCTTACCTGAGAAAGGACATACTGGCGCTGGACGGTGTGCAGAGGAGATTCACTAGGTTAATCCCAGAGTTGTGGGGGTTGGATTACAAGGAGAGGTTGAGTAGACTGGGACTGTACTCATTGGAATTTAGAAGGATGCGGGGGGAATCCTCTAGAAACATATAAAATTATGAAGGGAATAGATAGGATAGATGCGTGCTGTAGTCAATATATTCCTGCTTCTGTAGGAGAAAGATTCGACAACGCTCGTTGAGACAAAATAATAAGGCTTTATTTACAAAGAGACTGCATGCAGGAATGGCTGAAACTTGAGGTCAGAGAGCAATTAGTGAAACTGCTGATTCCTTCTCAAGTCCGCGCTTTTACAGAAAATCAGTTCAGTATTTATACATTATCACTATCAAGATTGCGTGACTACAGCTTAGTCAGGAATTCGATCGGAAGTAGAAACGGAAGCAATGCCTGCTGATCTTAGTGGGCTCTTTGTCGCATCACTCATACCATTATCTTGTCCTTGGAGGGAACATTGAGAGGTCGGAGGAGACTTATTTCTTCCTGACCTTATCTTGTCTTATTCCTACGGCCCTGAGTTATGACGAGTTAGTCTTATCAGGAGTTGCCGAGGTCCGGTATTTTGGAATGGCTTGACCTTCTCTGATCTTATTCATACTTCAAGTTATGCAGAGTCTACCTTATTAGTCTTACAGGGGTCTGAAATGGTTAGGGCAGCATTTCTTACATTGTATCAAATATTTTGACCAGTCTTCCCATTGACCAGTTTTCCCATCATGCCATTACTTTATTTGTACCATATCACAGCGGGGAGGTTGTTTCCATTGGTGGGTGAAAGCAAAACTAGGGGCATAGCCTCAAAATAAGGGGAAGTAGATTGAGGACTGAGATTAGGAGGAACTTCTTCACCCTAAGAGTTGTGAATCTGGAATTCCCTGCCCAGTGAAGCAGTTGAGGCTCCTTCATTAAATGTTTTCTAGATAAAGATAGATAGTTCTTTGAAGGATAAAGGAATAAAGGGTTATGGTGTTCGGGTGGGAAAGTGGAGCTGAGTCCACAAAAGATCAGCCATGATCTCATTGAATGGCAGAGCAGGCTTGAAGGGTCAGATGGCCTACTCCTGCTCCTAGTTCTTATATAAAACCATCTCTTGATACAATCCAGAAATTCTTCCTCTATTTCTGTGACTAATTTAACTCATCCAATCAATATGCAGATTAAACTCATCCATTAACACAGATGTTCCTTTATCACATGCATCTCTGATTTCCTGTCTAATGCAGTTAGACAGGTAATGTCCCAACATTACCGCTGCAGTTTGGTGGTTTGTATACCACCCCTACGAATGTTTTTTGCCCCTTGGTGTTTCGTAACTAGTCCCAGACAGATTCCACATGAGCTGTGCTAATATCTTCCCTGAATATTGTATCAATACCTTCTTTGATCAACAATGCAACACCACCACCTTTTCCTTTCTGTGTGTCCTTACTGAAAACTAGATAACCCTAAATGTTTAGTTCCCATCCTTGGCCACCTTGGAACCATGTCTCCGTATCACAACTATATCATACCCCTTTACATCTATTTGCACAACTAATTCATCCATTTTTTTGACTGCTCCACTCATTCAGGTACAAAACCTCAAGGCTAGTCCTTTCAATGTTCCTTGTCCCATCCCTACTATTTTTTTAGTATCATTATCTGACACGGGCCCTTGATTTCTCTGCCAATCACTTTGCTTATTCTCCTAGCTGACTTTTTCTCTTGTTCTTGCTTCTACCTGCTCTGAATACTTACTTAGGTTCCCGTCCCGCTACCAAATTAATCTCAACCCTCCCCAATTGCTTCAGCAATTACGCCCCCTACCCAAGGTCATCAAGGAAAACATAGAAGGATGCTTTAGGAGGAGGAGATTGGACAAAGAGGTAGGTTTTCAAAGATGTTCCTCAAGGGAGACGGAGGTAAGGGGAAAGTGTCTGGATGGTGGCAGCACAGTCACCAATTGTGGGGCAGAGGATGAGGAGACGGACAAGAGGCCTCAGGTTGCAGGAACAGAGATTTCCTGGAGGGATATCGGGCTGGAGGAGGTGACCTTTAGGAAGAGACACAACCAGGAAGAGACTGAATGGTTGGATCTGCCCATTCCACCAACTTTACTGTGTCACTTTGACGTTCTCCGCTATCTTCCTCACAGGTCACGACTCTTTCAAGTTTTGTATCATCCGCAAACCTTGAAATTGTGCCACGGTCGATGTCATTAATATAGATCAGGAAAAGCAAAGGTCCCTGTAGAAATTCACATCTGACCTTCTTCCAGCGGGAGTCAGGGGTGAGTTACTCTCCTCAGATGCCCAGCCTCTGGCCTGCTTTTATAGCCCTGGTATTTATATGGTTGGTGCTGATAAATGTTACGCAGATGTAAACCTCCAGGATATTGATAATTGGGGAATTCAGTGATGGTGTTGCCATTGAATGTAAAGGAAGAATAGCTCTGTTTTGTTGGAGTTGATCAAAACCTGAAACTTGTGCAGCATGGCTGTTAAAAGACAGAATAAACATCATTTCCCCACTGGCTCTCTACAGGACCCACTCAGCTAGTCCCCCTCCCACAACAGTTCCCTCTTAATGTTGCAAATCTTTTCCCTTCAGGTGTTTATCCAGTTCCCTTTTGGACACAACTATTGAATCTGCCTCCTCCACACGCTCAGGCTGTGCATTCCTAACGACACACTGAGTAAAAATGTTTTCCTCATGTCACCTCTGGTTCTTCTCCCAATCACCTCTGGTTTCTGATTCTTCCACCAATGGAAGAGTTTTTTCACCTCAACTACACCCAGGCCACTAATGGTTTTGAAACACCTCGATCAAATCTCCCCTCAAACTTCTCTTCTCCAACAACAATCCCATCTTCTCCAGTCTGTCCACGTGACTGAAGTCCCACATCCCCGTAAACATTCTCGTCAATCTTTACCCCACACTCTCTGAATCCTCTACGTCCCTCCCGAAGTTCGATGCTAGGATTTGGACACCATTTACATTTGGTTGATCACGTCTGGGTCACGAGGTGACAGTTGAGTTAAAAAGTGTCACGGAGAGCAGCTCACGCTACCCACCTGTATGGTCGTATAGCTCCTCACTCCGGGCCTCCCCATCGGTCGCCCGCCTGGTGCTCTCAGGTAACTGTGGATCGCAGAAGACCTCATCGCCCTGGATTCAGGTAGGTGTGGAGATGGGATGACAGAACACGAGAAGCCAAATTAAATGGAAAAATATTTCTCCAGTAAGGTTGGTTGAGTAACAAGTTTTTTCCAGGGCACCAGGAGAACGGATCGACTCTTTAAATATTGACCGAGGGACAGTTACATCCATCTGAGAGAGCGAACGGGACTCACGTTACCATCATACCCATCAAATATTTTCTGACAGTGCTGCACTCTCTCAGTGTAGCACAGGAGGATCAGAGCCTGGATTATATGCTCACGTTTCTGGAGAGGCCAGTCTGACTCAAGGGTGAGGTAAACATCCAGGCAGAATAACCTGAATTGCAAATATCTTTTATGCAAAACATGGGTTGCAACTATAGTGAAATGTGATTAAACTGGTTGTGAATGTAAAAACCTTCTCCTGGGTCCACAACTCTCTGTTTTTCACATTCTGTCTGCCACTTACCAGGTGTTAATTAATTTTAACCACCTGAGTGGTCGTTCCTGGGCAGCGGATCCCCCAGGTCAGGGGGGAGAGATTGTAGCTCCCTTTTAATGGTCATATTGACAGGATCAAAGAGCTGGTGGCCATTTTGGTGTCGACGGTGACTCCGGAACGAACCATGAATTAGCCGCCGAAGGTGAATTATTGAGCAGTTTGATTGTTGGATATAATTTTATTTTGGGCTGGCCTTTACAAAGCTTCCAAGTGATGAGAAATGTGTCAGGACAAGGGAGTTTAGAGATTTGCTGCCCTGTCCCTACCTAACCCTCCGCACCCCCCTTCTCCTGGGAGCAGCTGCTCTTTCACAGCAAATCATTTTAGTCGCGGAAAAAACAAACGCGTCTCACACCAATCGTACAAGAGTCAGTTACTGCGGACAAATACACACTCCTCTTCCCGGGAGTTTAATAGATAGATAGAGAGAGAGATAAATAGATAAAGGGATAGCAAAGAGATAGACAGAATGATGGACGGCCGTCATCATGGTGTCAAGTGCCAGATGGTGGTGAGGATACAAAGAAAACAAAAATTCATCGTTCACAACATAGTTATGGACAGTCATTAAAATTACAGTAAAGTTGAAAGTAAAAAATTATTGCACAGGTATGAACATTTCAGTACAAATAATTATACGTTGCAAAATTCAGGATTCCTTCATTTACACAGTAAAAATGAAAGGTCTACAACTCTTTATTTTCTATTTAATCCACAGATCATCTATTGTGAGGCTGAGTTCATTAAATATCTCAATCATTGACACACTAGGAGTTTATAAAGTTAGCAGAGGGACTGATTGAAACAGTTCAGGCAGAACAACTGGTTCAGGGGCTGTTTTATCACAGTGGGCTAAACAGCTGGCTTATAATACAGAACATAGCCAGCAGCTCGGGTTCAATTCCCGTATCAGCCCCCCCCCCCACCCCCGCCAACAGGTGCCAGAATGTGGCGACTAGGGGCTTTTCACAGTAACTTCACTGAAGCCTACTTGTGACAATAAGTGATTATTATTACCTGTTACAAATCGAGAGAGACAGACCCATATTCTGGAGTCCTGGTTCTGCCTGTGTTACGGATACTGACCAGAACAACCCAACTGGTGGAAGAGAGTCGGATGTTGGGATTTTCCCTCACACGGCGGGAATTCCTCCGTCAGAGTAGGAGACAGAATCGAGACGTGTCACAGCAGACCCTTCAACATGCAGGTGAACAGAAATTGCCTGCCTGTCTTCACATACCTGATGTCACTATCCTATTTGCAACTTTGTGGGTGACATTTGCATGTGGATAAGTGTGGGGAGGGATTGAACTAATTTGTCAGGTTGGTGGCATTCAGGCAGTGCCAGCTGTGGTTTGATTGGTCGCACGCTGACCTGAGTCACAAAGTTCCTGCTTCAAGTTTCACTCATTGGAAATATGAGGTAGTCGGTGATCAGAGTGTGGTAGTAAGATTGCCAATCTGCACTGGGATTGTGACGTTGAAACAGCAATCTTCCCCCCGAAGCCCCCATTGTGGGAACGTGCCTCGTGTGTACCTGAACGATCTCTCTATGAGACCCTCCCATTGCTCATTTACTCCCCATCTTAAACCTCATTCTTTTCTAACCTGTACGGTGGCACATTTGTTAGCACCGCTGCCCAACAACGCCAGGGACCCGGCTTCAAATCCGACCTCGGGTCACTGTGTGTGTGTGTGGAGTTTACACAATCTCCCCGTGTCTGCGCGGGTTTCCTTCGGGTGCTCCGGTTTCCTCCCACAGTCCAAAGATATGCAGGTTAGGTGAATGAAATGTGCTAAGTTGCCCCTAAGTATCCAGGGAGGTGCCGTTTATGTTATGGGGTTACAGGGATAGAAGGGAGTGGACATGGATAGAGTGTTCATTCGAAAGGTAGGTGCAGACCTGATGGACCAAATGCCCACGACCAGAACTGACGACGGCAGGACTGACCACCAACTAATCCGCTCTTCCACCTCCATCACCGTGGCCCCAAAACACAGGCAAAAGAAACTCTGCCGCAGAAGATTCAATGTTGCTGGACTCAAGGACCCCAAGAAGAAAGAGTTCCTCAGCCGCCGCCTCACAGCTAACCTGGCGACAACCAACGACCCAGAGCCGCAGAGCATCCACAGCGTCTGGGTCGCATTAAAATCCACCATAGTCAGCACCTGCAAGGAGATGCTCGGGTTCTTGATCAGGAAAAAACAAAATTGTTTCAACGGGAAAGATCAGGAGATACAAAATCTCCTTGACCACAAGGCGTTCCTGAACTGGCAGCTCCACCAAAGTTCAAGTGAGAAGAAACAGCCTACTGGCAACTGAAGGCCGAGGTGCAACAAAGAACCTGCAACCTAAAGATCAGATGGTGAGTAGAAAGAGCACAGGAGACTCAGCAACTCACCAACAGTCACAATGTGCGCAGTTTCTTCAGCACCATCAAAACCATCTACGTTGCGAGTACCCAGGGGCTCACCCCACTGAGAGCCAAAAACGTAGATGCACTCATTAAAGACAGAGAGGCAGTCAACGCTGACTGGAAAGAGCACTTTGATGACCTCAATCAAGACACAGCCTTTGACACATCCCACCCTGTCACCCTGAAGCTCCCTGCAGCTAACCTACCAGGCAAGTGGGAAACAGGTAAACCTACGATGCCTGCAGGCCAGGCGCAGACAACAGGGCTGGTTTAGCACAGGGCTAAATCGCTGGCTTTGAAAGCAGACCAAGGCAGGCCAGCAGCACGGTTCAATTCCAGTACCAGCCTCCCCAAACAGGCGCCAGAATGTGGCGACTAGGGGCTTTTCACAGTAACTTCATTTGAAGCCGACTTGTGACAATAAGCGATTTTCATTTCAATTTCATTTCATTCAGAGACCGAGTTACAAACCATCGTTGACACATTCACCGAGGCATATGAGAGTGGGCCTCAGACTAAACAAAGATTCTCTGCCAGGCTGCTCCTGCCGCACAAAACTGCAACCCCCCCATCAAGATCCACGGTGAGCCCTTGGACAATGTGGATCATTTCCCATACCGGGTTTCGGTGCGAGCAGACATTGACGCCGAAATCCAACATTGACTCCAATGCGTCAGTGCAGTCTTCAGCTGCCTGAGGGACAGTATTCGAAGATCGAGACCTCAAACCCAACAGCAAGCCCATGGTCTGCAGAGCAGCCGTGGTCCCCTCCCTCCTGCGTGCATCGGAAACATGGGCAGCAGACACCTCAAGTCCTTGGAGAAATATCACCAACGCTGTATCAGCAAAATCCTGCAGTTCCACTGGCGTACCCACGTCAGCGTCCTCTCCCAGGTCAACATCCCAGGTATCGGGGCACGCTCGACCAGCTGGGACAGGCGGGCCACATTGCCCGCGTGCCCGACGCAAGACTCCCGAAGCAAGTGCCCGACCCCGAGCTTCGCCGAGCATACCCCCCACCCGAAGCACCCGCTGCACAAAGAGGGTTTCTTTTCCACATGGGGGCCGCGGCTCATTTTGCCAATCATTTCTGATAGTTTGGCGAGGGGACGTTTCCAAGTGGTCCCTCCATCACCCTTCATTTAGCTGATCCAGACGGCGTTTGAGGGCAGTGTGGATATGGGGGAAGACTCTGCTGCGCCCAGCGAGTGAGGAGACGGTTGGGGGGCAGCAACTGAACCTCAAGAGGGGGGAAAAAACCGTCAACGGCAAAGAGAAAGCGCGCGAGAAGCGGGCGGGGGCGGGGGGGGAAGGGCCTCTGTGATTGGCGGATCGGCGACGCGCGAGCTTTCAAACGCCAACGGCTGGAGCGTGAGCGGGAGGGCGCGGGAAGGAAAGGGTGCGATTGGCAGATCGGTGAGCGCTGGGATTGGCGGAGCGCCGAGCGCTGTGATTGGCTGATCGGCGAACGCTGTGATTGGCGGATCGGCGAGCGGACGCTATGATTGGCGGATCGGCGAGCGCTGTGGGCGTGCTCGGTTTCAAAGGCCAACGCTGAAAGCGCGAGCGGGAGGGAGCGCGGCGCTGTGATTGGCTGATCGGCGAGCGGCAGTTGGCCAGGTGGGGTGGAAAGCCCGGATTATCGCCTGTGTCCCGCATGAGAAGGTCCAACCAGCTCCGCCTGTCGTCGAGGGGGCCAATTCTTCAGTCAGTGAAGCGGGACCTGGAGCCCTCTGCCAGGTCCGGAGCCCAGTTCACCGATCGACAACTGACCGTCCCCGTGCGGGCCCGCAGCGGGCAGCGCTCAACGTCAAGGCTGAGGCATGGACACGGGGTGGGAAGGCTGTGCCAGACCAGCCCAGCCCAGCCGTGTAGCCCCCTCCATGGGTGGCACGGTCAAGGCCTGAGGGTGTCCATGCTCATGGATTCTGGAAGGGGGGCCTCGAATGCAGGAAGGCCTGAAAAGGGGGACCCCATAGCCGGGTTTAATCACTTTGGGGGTGAGGGGGAGGATGTGGGGTAGTGTGTGACGAGGTGACATTGCCCATGGGTGTGGGGGGGCCCCTCAATCCCACGTAGAGATCAGGGCACCCTTTCATAATGGTGGCCCGATCTCTGAAGAGCTGGACTGTCCAATAAGTTCAGCTCCTCGGTGATGAAAATAATGGGCTAGCCCAGTGAGAAACTGCCCAGGGCCCATAACAGTTGTTCAGGAGCATTGGGGAACTTGCTGACCAGACAGAAAACTCCCAGCAAAACCTGCCACAAGTGACACTTAGAAACGTTTCCGTTAGATCACACCCAAAGTTTCAGTGAGATTGGTTAGCATGCAACGGGTGCAATCTAACCAAATGGGAATTAGAGTCCCATAGCACGTGGGCGAATAGCCAGGTGTTACCCAGTACTCGGAGTGCCGAGAAACACCACGCTATTGAGTGTCCATTTGGGTAAATTGGGGGCCTCAACAGGAAATGCATGGCTGAGGCCGCACTTAGTTTTGTTTCCTGCTCTCTGGAACTCTTCCGTGCACGATGAGATTGGGATGCCATTAACGAAGAGGACTGTAGAAATAGGTTCCAATTAGGAAAAGGACAACTGGGAGCAGACTTTAAAAGTTTGGCTCAGGAGAAGCCCGGGTAATATCAAAGAGTGCTCCGAAGAATCCCTGAAGATCAGAGAAGGCATTGTGAATGGTTGGAGACTCCATGCTGCAGTTGGTTGTGCCAATAGTAAACCTTTTGAGCAATATTCACGGGTCAAAACTAATTAAATTGTGCTTGTGCATTTGTGTTTCAGTCAGACATCCAGGGGAAAGTAATACAGAAACTGAGATGAAATTAAAATCGCTTATTGACACAAGTAGGCTTCAATAAAGTTACTGTGAAAAGCCCCATGTCGCCACATTCCGGCACCTGTTCGGGGAGGCTGGTATGGGAATTGAACCATGCTGCTGGCCTGCCTTGGTCTGCTTTAAAAGCCAGCTATATAGCCCAGTGTGCTAAACCAGCCCCTGATTGAAGCTCTGAAGAGATTGAAACTGAAGTCGACCTTTGTGGAATCTATCCAAATGCAATGATTTTTGGAGAGCGATTAGGAACCCTCGTGAGTGAGACAACGTTTCAGTGAGGTTGCTTGGCTCTCTGTTGGTGAATTCATAGAATATCTGCAATGTAGAAGGAGGCCATTCGGCCCGTCAAGTGTCCACCGACCCTCCGAAAAGAACACTCTACCCACGTCCACTGCACCATCCACCCTATCCCCATAACCTAACCTGCACATCGCTGGACACTTAAGGGGCAATTTAGCATAGCTGGTCCACCTAACCTGCACATCTTTGGGCTGTGGGAGGAAACCGGAGCACCTGGAGGAAACCAACATAGACATCGGGAGAACCTGCAAACTGCACACAGATAATCAACCAAAGCCAGAATCAAACCCGGGTCCTTGGCACTGAGGCAGCAGTGCTAACTGCCACTATGCTGCCTGGGTGAATTGGTGAGAAATCTTTGGAAACTATTTGGATCCAATATGTGTTCAGATATAGAACACAGGGGGTGAGGAAAACCCTCTGTGATGGAGAGCTTTGTGAACCATAGGCCCAAACACGCTTGTTCCTCTCGAACTTGCTCCACATTTCCCTTTTTCCCACTGTGCCAGGTGGCACTCCCAATGTGCCACATTGCCAGATGCACTTTGGCAAAGGAGGCAACATAGAAATTTCCTGAATGAATGCCACAAATCTCATAATCACTCCTTGATATCACAAGAGTTTATCAGAGACCCGTTTTGGGGACCCAGATCACAGGGCGGAAAGCACAGAAGGCCGCCTCCACTCCTGATGTATCATCTGGGGATCCACCTATACGGACTCCTAAGGCCAGAAAGTTAGACACCAGTTAAGATGGCATGGGTGCAGGGCACAGTTTAGTTATATGTGTATGCATTTGTACTTGTCCGGGATCTCTCAGGGTCACAGTCTGAGGATTCAGGGTAAACCATTTCAGACAGAGATGAGATATTTCTTCACCCAAAGACTGGTGAGCCTGTGGAATTCATGACCACGGGAAGTAGTTGATGCTAAAACATTGAATATATTCAAGAGAGGGCTAGATATAGAACTTGGGGAGAATGGGATCAAAGGCTATGGGGAGAAAGCAGGATTAGGCTATTGAGTTGGATGATCAGCCATGATTGATGAATGGCGGAGAGGACTCAAAGGGCCAAAAGGCCTCCTCCTATCTTCCATGTATCTATATATGTATTTATTTGTGCACATTGAACATCTGTTCACAGAGTTGCAACCTCCCCCGGTGCTCTGTCAGATGGGTGTGAGGGGTGGACTGGTCTGGGCTGGCCAAAGAGGAGGTGGGGGGGGGGGGGGGAAGTTGAAATGGGCAGATGTTGCGAGTGGACTGGCCTCCCCACCCTCCCCCTGACCGTCCCCACCACCGCCACCCCAGGGAATCGATGGGACCGTGTGATGGAGTGGCCAGTTCGCATGCAGGGATCACCCAGGTGGACGGTGGAAAGTGCTACCGCAGACAGGAGTCAGACATTGTCAAACGATGCAGGGCACCACAGCTCATCATCATCCATCTCATGGACCAGACCCACTGATACTGCCAACCCAGGGACAACACCCTGTAGTACGACAGGTATGTATCATGGAGGGGGTTGCGGGTGGGGTGGTGGCCATGAAGTTACTGTGAAAAGCCACTAGTCGCCACATTGCAGCGCCTGTTCGGGTACACGGAGAATTCAGAATGTCCAAATCATTCAAATTTTTCAAAGGAAGGCGAATGTCACAAATATGTGCATATTGCAAAGCACATAAAGGGTTAATGTAATGTTACTATTCTAGTCACTAGATGGTGCTACAGACCAAGCATGTAAATGTCACATGCCTCCTTGACTTTGGGAGATAGATGGAGATAGCAAGACAGAGTAGTTGTGAGATAGTTGAACTAATCGTGAAACTAAATGAAATGTTGCCCTGTTTTTCTCTGTTTTCATTTTAAAAGCTGTTCCAGTGGAAAAAGTACATTGGGTGTGGCAAACTGCCTTGGTAAGTTTAAAGATAGAGTTGCTTCCCGGAAGGAGTTTGAATCTGCTGGTTAGAACTAGATCAAAATTTCAGGAAAAGGACCAGTCCCATTCAAGTGAGAATACAGTATGATAGGCCACACCCTTGAAAGGGGTTTTGGTTTATTGGATTTTGTTATTGAATTGGAACAGTACTGTAATCTTTACTGAACTAATTGCTTAGAAAGGGCAGCACGGTGGCGCAGTAGTTCGCACTGCTGCCTCATGGCGCCGAGGTCCCAGGTTTGATCCCGGCTCTGGGTCCCTGTCTTTGTGGAGTTTGCACATTCTCCCCGTGTTTGCATGGGTTTCGCCCATACAGCCCAAAGATGTGCAGGGTAGGTGGATTGGCCACGCTAAATTGCTACTTAATTGGAAAAAATTAATTTGGTACTCTAAAATTTAAAAAATAACTAATTCCTTTGTGATATTTTTGAATCTAATTCAGTGTAGTGTAATAAATTAGCTTTGATTTGATTATTAAACACAGCTTGCTGTTCTTTGTTCGCACTACAACCTTCACTATCCTGAAAGAACTGAAACAAAAAACAGAACAAAAGGGTTTGACCTGATCATGACCTGAAGTCAGGGCAATAAAGGTGGAAATGAGAGAGTGATTGAGCAGACTGGTAGCTGCAGAATCATTACAGTGAAAGGATGGGCATGGGCAAGTGGATCGGGAGTTTGAAAGTGACAATGTAACTGATATATGGGAGAGATCGCTCCAGCATGGATATAGACTCAAGCGATGTCGAAATGGAGAAGGAAGATTCAAACTGGTGAGTGATACAAGGAGGTGGTCAGAATTGACTTTGTTTGTGATGGAGGTGAAGGGAATCGAGAGGCCGTGAATGGAAAGGTCAAGGGGTGAGCCGTGAATACGGATAAGGGATATCTATGGAAGCAGAGGGTTTGGGAGTGACAGCAATGAATGAAATCCGAGGGTCAGGTACGTTGAGATGTAGTATGATATCACCGAGGGTGGGGAGTTGCTCAGTGCAGAGGCTGAGGGAGAAATGGAGTGAGGGTATCTCAGGGTGAGGTTTGGGTTGAGGATGATAGAGGATGTGGGTTTTAAAAAAGAGGTGATAGGAGTGGAACAAAGTGAAACAGTGATAGGAGGAGGAGGTGCCAGAGGAGATGGGGCAGAGAGCAAGTTCTGATTTTGTGTTAACACTGTGTAGCCAGCAGTTTGTAGGGACCCTGATGTAACTTACCCCTCTGGCATGTTCCTCCCTGACTCGTGGACGATGCATTAATCGTGTCCCTGGTGCTCATGAAAGTATGGAGTACAAAACATGTCAGTGCCCTGGATGCAGGAGGGAGCTCGGATGTGAGATCATCGAAGGGCAGAGAGAGGAGACAAGTCAATTGCATCTCAGTGTGTTAATCCAGAAACACAATGTCAGTTTTTACATGAACGCTAATATCCCTCAGCTCAACTTCCCCGCCCCCCCCCCCGCCCGAGCACCAAGCTGGCAGTATCAAGCTGGCAGCCTGGTCTTGTACCCGTTTGGCACCAATTCTACTGTTAATCTGTGGTGTTTATTGTAAACAGAATAATGGGGAGGGAAAAACCTCCAAAAAATACACTCAAAGGAAATGACTGAAACTCCACTTCACAAATTGTCCATCAGTAATGAATCATTTATTAATCAGGCAAACAGCAATTTACATCAGTTGGTGTTGAACCTCAAGGGAAAGATTCCCAAACCTCATAACTCTTAAAATCAAATAATCCCCCAGAAACAGGAACAAAATACCTTGCTCCAGAAAAGGGATTCTCAAACGATGTAAGAATCCAGGTACTGGGCGTGTATCCGTCTCTTTAAGTGTTCACATTTACAACAGAGTTAAAGGCGGGTTAGACAAGAGACAGAGAGAGAGAGGCAGAGACAAGGACAGAGTGATGTCCGATCCACGTGCACTGGGTTAATGATAGATGCTCTGTTTCAATCTGTGGCTCGGATACAAAGGATCAGGAAGATCACTGCTTTGATCCACATCTTGGTTTCTGAATGGACCTCAGGCAGAGTGAGAGTGGCGGCAAGATTTCTATTTTGAGAAAAGAGAGTGAGGAACAAAGCCCTTCGTGAAGGATCGCGGCAAGATTGGAAAGAGTAAAGGAGGAGATTTAAATTCAATGAAACAATCTGGGATTGAAAGTGAGTCTCGGTCATGGTGATGGTGGAACTATCACCGATTGGCATAAAAACCCATCTGGTTCACTAATACCCCTGGGTCAAGGAAATCCGCCATGCTGACCCGGGTCTGACCTCCATGTCAGTGCAGGAGTGTCTCTGAGTGGTTAACTGCTCTCTAAAGTGGCCAAGCAAGGCAGACACATAGTGTACAAAACAGCCACAGAGATAGTATCCGCGATAGTTTCCTAGAAAAGTATGTAATGGAACCTACGAGGGAACAGATCTGGTCCTGTGTAATGAGACAGGATTGACTAGAGATCTCATATTTAGGGATCCTCTCAGAAGGAGTGATCACAATATGGTGGAGTTTAAAATACAGATAGAGGGTGAGAAGGTAAAATCAAACACTCATGTTTTGTGCTTAAACAAAGGAGATTACAATGGGATGAGAGAAGAGCTAGCTAAGGTAGACTGGGAGCAAAGACTTTATGGTGAAACAGTGGAGAACCTTCCAAGCGATTTTTCACAGTGCTCAACAAAGGTTTATACCACAAAAAGGAAGGACGGTAGAAAGAGGGAAAATCAACTGTGGTTATCCAAGGAAATAAGGGAGAGTATCAAATTGAAGGAAAAAGCATACCAAGTGGCAAAGATGAGTGGGAGACTAGAGGACTGGGAAATCTTTAGGGGGCAACAGAAACCTACTAAAAAAGCTATAAAGAAGAGTAAGATAGATTATAAGAGTAAACTTGCTCAGAATATAAAAACAGATAGTAAAAGTTTCTACAAATATCTAAAACAAAGAAGAGTGGCTAAGGTAAATATTGATCCTTTATTGGATGAGAAGGGAGATTTAATAATGGGAGATGAGGAAATGAACAGGTTTTTTGGGTCTTCACAGTGGAAGACACAAATAACATGCCAGTGACTGATGGAAATGAGGCTATGACAGGTGAGGACCTTGAGATGATTGTTGTCACTAAGGAGCTAGTGATTGGCAAGCTAATGGGGCTAACGGTAGACAAGTCTCCTGGCCCTGATGGAATGCATCCCAGAGTGCTAAAAGAGATGGGTAGGGAAATTGCAAATGCGTTAGTGATAATTTACCAAAATTCACTGGACTCTGGGGTGGTCCCAATGGATTGGAAATTAGCAAACGTGACACCACTGTTTACAAAAGGAGGTAGGCAGAAAGGGGGTAATTATAGGCCAGTGAGCTTAACTTCAGTAGTAGGGAAGATGCTGGAATCTATCATTAAGGAAGAAATAGCGAGGCATCTGGATGGAAATTGTCCCATTGGGCTGACGCAGCATGGGTTCATAAAGGGCAGGATGTGCCTAACTAATTTAGTGGAATTTGAGGTCTTTACCAGTGCGGTAGATAACGGGGAGCCAATGGATGTGGTGTCACACAAAAGGTTGCTGCATAAGATAAAGATGCATGGCATTAAGGGTAAAGTAGTAGCTTGGATAGAGGATTGGTTAATTAATAGAAAGCAAAGAGTGGGGATTAATGGAAATTTCTCTGGTTGGCAATCAGTAGCTAGTGGTGTCCCGCAAGGATCAATGTTGGGCCCACAATTGTTCACAATTTACATAGATGATTTGGAGTTGGGGACCAAGTGCAATGTGCCCAAGTTTGCAGACGACACTAAGATGAGTGGTAAAGCAAAAAGTGCAGAGGATACCGAAAGTCTGCAGAGGGATTTGGATAGGTTAAGTGAATGGGCTAGGGTCTGGCAGATGGAATACAATGTTGACAAATGTGAGATTATCCATTTTGATAGGAATAACCGCAAAAGGGATTATTATTTTAATGATAAAATATAAAAACATGCTGCTGTGCAGAGAGATCTGGGTATGCTAGTGCATGAGCCGCAAAAAGTTGGTTAACAGGTGATTAAGAAAGCAAATGGAGTTTTTTCCTTCATTGCTAGAGGGATGGAGTTTAAGACTAGGGAGGTTATGCTGCAATTGTATAAGGTGTTAGTGAGGCCACACCTGGAGTATTGTGTTCAGTTTTGGTCTTCTTACTTGAGAAAGGACGTACTGGAGCTGGAGGGTGTGCAGAGGAGATTCACTAGGTTAATCCCAGAGCTGAAAGGGTTGGATTATGAGGAGAGGGTGAGTAAACTGGGACGGTACTCGTTGGAATTTAGAAGGATGCGGGGGGATCTTATAGAAACATATAAGATTATGAAGGGAATAGATAGGATAGATGCGGGCAGGTTGTTTCCACTGGCGGGTGAAAGCAGAACTAGGGGGCATAGCCTCAAAATAAGTGGAAGTAGATTTAGGACTGAGCTTAGGAGGAACTTCTTCACCCAAAGGATTGTGAATCTATGGAATTCCTTGTCCAGTGAAGCAGTTGAGGCTCCTTCATTAAATGCTTTTAAGATAAAGATAGATAGTTTTTTGAAGAATAAGGGGATTAAGGGTTATGGTGTTCGGGCGGGAAAGTGGAGCTGAGTCCACAAAAGATCAGCCATGATCTCATTGAATGGCAGAGCAGGCTCGAGGGGCCAGATGGCCGACTCCTGCTCCTAGTTCTAATGTTATGTTCTAGGTTAGGTGAATGAAATGTGCTAAGTTGCCGCTTAGTGTCCAGGGAGGTGCCCTTTATGTTATGGGTTACATGGATAGAATGGAGTGGACATGTATATAGTGCTCATTCGAACGGTCGGTGCGACCTGATGGACCAAATGGCCTTCCTTGCCCTGTAGGGTTTCTGTGCACACCAACCCAGGAGTTTAATCCTCACTGCACCAAATACATTTAATACAATAGATCTGAAATCCCTACATTCATTACACCAGAGAGTGTGATGGAACGGGTGATATATTTCCATCTCAGGATGGTGTGTGGCTTGGAGGGAAACCTGCAGCTGATGATGTTCTCACCTCTCTGCCGTCCTTGTCCTTTGAAGTGGCAGAGATCATAGGTTTGGAAGGTGCTGCTTAAGAAACCTGGGCGAGTTACTGCAGTGCATCTTATAGATGGTACTCATGGCTGCCGCTGTGTGCCGATGGTGGAGTGAGTGAATGTTTAAGGTAGCGGATGAGATTTCAATTAAGTGGGCTGCTTCATCTTGGATGGTGTTGGAGCTGCACTCACATGGACCCCTGCCTTCACTATGTTCCAGCCTTCTGTATCAGGTTGCATCCTGCTTACAAACATTTTGTTGGATCTTGAAAGCCTTTGGCTCTCTTGACTCCTCCTCAGCTACCGTAGACCTGACACAGACAAGGCGAGGGTTGTGTGCTAACAGCAGAGTTTTGCCAAATCTTGGGGGTGGGCTGGGATGTTGTGTGTCAAGGATTTCAAGGATTCTCTCTGCATCTGACTATTTCTCTCCACCGCTCTACGGTCTTACTGTTTACCTGTCTCTATTTAGACCATTAAACATAGGAGCAGAATTAGGCTATTCGGCCTATCAAGTCTGCGCCGCCATTCAATCATGGCTGATAATTTTCTCATCCCCATTCTCCTACCTTCTCCTCATAACCCCTGGTCCCCTTATTGATCAAGAACCTATTCTATCTCTGTCTTAAGACACTCTGTGACTTGGCCTCCACAGTCTTCTGTGGCAAAGTGTTCCACAGCTTCACCACCTTCTGGCTGAAGAAATTCCTCCTTATCTCTGTTTTAAAGGATTGTCCTTTCAGTCTGTAGCTGTGCCCTCTGGTTCTAGTTTCTCCTACTAGTGGAAACATCTTCTCCACGTCCGCTCTATCCAGGCCTCGCAGTATCCTGTAAGTTTCAAATAGATCCCGCCTCATCCTTCTAAACTCCCAACGAGTACAGACCCAGAGTCCTCAACCGTTCCTCATATGACAAGCTTCATTCCCTGGATCATTCTTGTGATCATTGTAGACCCCCTCCAAGGCCAGTTCATCCTTCCTTAGATAAAGGGCCCAAAACTACTCCCAATATTTCTCCTTGGCCTGCTGAGCTTTCTCTCTCAATCTGTCGCTGCCCCGATGTACCTGGATCATCCACTTCCCTTTCTCTCTTCAGCTCTCTGTGTGTCTTCTGTTCATCTCCAACCCTATCCTTCCCATGGTCCCCTAATCTCCCAGTCCTGTTCATCTCCAACCCTATCATTCCCATGCTCCCGATCCGAGGATGAATGTGCTAAATTGGGGGAAGGCTAATTATAACAATATTAGGCGGGAACTGAAGAACATAGATTGGGGGCAGATGTTTGAGGGCAAATCAACATCTGACATGTGGGAGGCTTTCAAGTGGCAGTTGAAAGGAATACAGGACCGGCATGTTCCTGTGAGGAAGAAAGATAAATACGGCAATTTTCGGGAACCTTGGATGACGAGTGATATTGTAGGCCTCGTCAAAAAGAAAAAGGAGGCTTTTGTCAGGGCTAAAAGGCTGGGAACAGACGAAGCCTGCGTGGAATATAAGGAAAGTAGGAAGGAACTTAAGTAAGGAGTCAGGAGGGCTAGAAGGGGTCACGAAAAGTCATTGGCAAATAGGGTTAAGGAAAATCCCAAGGCTTTTTACACATACATAAAAAGCAAGAGGGTAGCCAGGGAAAGGGTTGGCCCACTGAAGGATAGGCAAGGGAATCTATGTGTGGAGCCAGAGGAAATGGGCGAGGTACTAAATGAATACTTTGCATCAGTATTCACCAAAGAGAAGGAATTGGTAGATGTTGAGTCTGGAGAAGTGGGTGTAGATAGCCTGGGTCACATTGTGATCCAAAAAGACGAGGTGTTGGGTGTCTTAAAAAATATTAAGGTAGATAAGTCCCCAGGGCCTGATGGGATCTACCCCAGAATACTGAAGGAGGCTGGAGAGGAAATTGCTGAGGCCTTGACAGAAATCTTTGGATCCTCGCTGTCTTCAGGGGATGTCCCGGAGGACTGGAGAATAGCCAATGTTGTTCCTCTGTTTAAGAAGGGTAGCAAGGATAATCCCGGGAACTACAGGCCGGTGAGCCTTACTTCAGTGGTAGGGAAATTACTGGAGAGAATTCTTCGAGACAGGATCTACTCCCATTTGGAAGCAAATGGACATATTAGTGAGAGGCAGCACGGTTTTGTGAAGGGGAGGTCGTGTCTCACTAACTTGATAGAGTTTTTCGAGGAGGTCACTAAGATGATTGATGCAGGTAGGGCAGTAGATGTCTATATGGACTTCAGTAAGGCCTTTGACAAGGTCCCTCATGGTAGACTAGTACAAAAGGTGAAGTCACACGGGATCAGGGGTGAGCTGGCAAGGTGGATACAGAACTGGCTAGGCCATAGAAGGCAGAGAGTAGCAATGGAGGGATGCTTTTCTAATTGGAGGGCTGTGACCAGTGGTGTTCCACAGGGATCAGTGCTGGGACCTTTGCTCTTTGTAGTATATATAAATGATTTGGAGGAAAATGTAACTGGTCTGATTAGTAAGTTTGCAGACGACACAAAGGTTGGTGGAATTGCGGATAGCGATGAGGACTGTCGGAGGATACAGCAGGATTTAGATTGTCTGGAGACTTGGGCAGAGAGATGGCAGATGGAGTTTAATCCGGACAAATGTGAGGTAATGCATTTTGGAAGGTCTAATGCAGGTAGGGAATATACAGTGAATGGTAGAACCCTCAAGAGTATTGAAAGTCAAAGAGATCTAGGAGTACAGGTCCACAGGTCATTGAAAGGGGCAACACAGGTGGAGAAGGTAGTCAAGAAGGCATACGGCATGCTTGCCTTCATTGGCCGGGGCATTGAGTATAAGAATTGGCAAGTCATGTTGCAGCTGTATAGAACCTTAGTTAGGCCACACTTGGAGTATAGTGTTCAATTCTGGTCGCCACACTACCAGAAGGATGTGGAGGCTTTAGAGAGGGTGCAGAAGAGATTTACCAGAATGTTGCCTGGTATGGAGGGCATTAGCTATGAGGAGCGGTTGAATAAACTCGGTTTGTTCTCACTGGAACGAAGGAGGTTGAGGGGAGACCTGATAGAGGTATACAAAATTATGAGGGGCATAGACAGAGTGGATAGTCAGAGGCTTTTCCCCAGGATAGAGGGGTCAATTACTAGGGGGCATAGGTTTAAGGTGAGAGGGGCAAGGTTTAGAGTAGATGTACGAGGCAAGTTTTTTACGCAGAGGGTAGTGGGTGCCTGGAACTCGCTACCAGAGGAGGTGGTGGAAGCAGGGACGATAGGGACATTTAAGGGGCATCTTGACAAATATATGAACAGGCTGGGAATAGAAGGATACGGACCCAGGAAGTGTAGAAGATTGTAGTTTAGTTGGGCAGCATGGTCGGCACGGGCTTGGAGGGCCGAAGGGCCTGTTCCTGTGCTGTACATTTCTTTGTTCTTTGTTCTTTGAGTGCCTTGCAATGATTGAGTCAGTGCACCAAAGAATGTCTAGTTCGTGACTAGTTAAGATTTATTAAATTACAATAACGTGGGTAGAAAATAACACTAATACTACTATCGTACTGTAAACTGTTAACAACTAGAATACGAGAGCTAATACAAAACATGATTATCCATGACAACTCCTGACCCAGACTCCTCGAGGTTGCAGTGTCACGTGGTGTAGTTCTATTGCCACCTGCTGGTTGGAGGTCTAACATTAAAATTCAGAATTGCTTATGCAGATCATTAAACTCACCACCCACATTCCTCTCCCATCAGATTAACTCTTCCTGTACGAGGGCCCACGTCATGAACCAGTATCAGCACACACAACACTGCAAGCTCCATTTTGCAAATTATCCATCAGTCGTAAATCATTTATTAATCAACAAAACAGCAATTTTCACCAGTTGGTGCTGAGTATTTCCACCTCGAGGGAAAGATCCTGAACTTCGGAATCCTTTAAATCAAATATTTCCCGAGAAACAGGATCAAAATACACAGGAAAACACAGATAATGTGGCAACACGGGTGTATCTGTCCCTTTAACTGTTCACATTTCCAACAGAGTTCGAGACAGGTTAGTCAGCAGTCAGAGCGAGGGGGGAAACAAGGACACAGAGCAGTGTGTAACCGGAAAACTCTGGGAGAGAGGCAAGGGCTGGAATTCTGTTTTCAGGGTTACTTTTTCCACTGGAACCACACCCCCATCAGCGGGTTTCGCGGTGGTGCAGGGTGGTTTTGATTGGAAATCCCAAAGGGCAGCAGCGGGAAGAGAGAATCCCGCCGCCAGCGAATGGCGCGGTGCCGGAAAACACGTGGCTGGGGGCCGGAGAATCCATCCCAATTAGTCTCCGAGTGCTGAGGTCATCGGGCCGAGCAGGCTGCATTGGCTTGGACTTCAGAAGTTCATAAGATGTGGCAGCAGAATTAGGTCATTTGGCCCATCAAGTCTGCTCCGCCATTCGATCATGGCTTATCTCATCCTGGCCTTAACTCCACCGTCCAGCCCATTCTCCATAACTCTTTAACCCATCACTAATTAAAAATCTGTCTAACTCATCTATCAAACCTGACTTAGAGGGAGGGGCAGTCAGGGTCTATTGGTTCTCTGATTTCAATCATAAAAATATTTGTTACATATCCCCCTCTACTATGTACCGATCCTTCGCGCATTGCTTCCCTTTCCCAAGCCCCATTTCATGATACAGAATTCCCACATCTGTGTGGGCAGTGATAGATTTACGGACAATCGATAGATTACATTGTCTTGTGAGCTGAGCAAGGAAGACACTTTTCACAGCTGATAAATGTTATCCAAACATGTTGATTCTGAAAACACAGTTCTCCGTGGGATCTCTGTCGGGAGCTGTGCCCAAACTCACAGCCCGTGGGTTCCCCTTTCAATCAGCTCTCCAGACGATATCTCGCTTCAGTGAAATATCCAGGTTCGAACATAGATAGAACAATATCCAGGTTACTCTCCAGCTGTTTGAACACGGATCCTCTCTGAATGATTCTCCCGCCCGGCAGCAATGTGTCGATCACGGTTCCGTTCAGGAATATCGACCGCACTTTTCAACTCTTTGATGAGTCCAATGGGATCCAGCACGTAGGGGACAGGGCCCCCTACCAACCCGCGTCAAATGGGCGGGCCGAATGAGCTGTCCAAACTCTCAAAGCGTCAATGAAGAAACAAGCAAATCAGCCAGTCCTGCTTCGTACAATTCAACCCTGCACACCACCACTGGGGTCAGCCCAACTGAGTTGTTAATGGAGAGGTGCCTCAGGACCATACTTGAATACATTTTCACAAATTTGTCGGGAGGAGGGAAGCCTCAAAGAAAGGCCACCGCGATACAGCCAAGAGAGGCAGTTCGTTTCAAACAGAAGATTTAGTGAGTGTACGGAGCTTTGATGGAGGACCAGAATGGTTACCCAGGAGAGTCATTGCTGGGACTGGGCCAGTATCCATTGTCATAGACCGACAGGGCCGTGAAGCTAGAATACATGTTGATCATTTGAGAAGGAGGGAATTTGTCGTCCCCGCAAAGGGGCGGGTAGACCTAATCTCAGCTACCAGTACACTACTTGCCGAGTCTATGGTGTTAGGACCGAAACCTTCTCAAGTTAAATCATCAGGGTCCATGGAAGGAGTTGACGACGTGGTACGTACCATCCCTACTTTGGACTCCGCCAACTTGCCTGCCCCTTGCTGGAGACTTGGCCGCTTCTAATCTGGGAAAGCCAGTTACCAGGTTGAGGCATTCCTTGGCCGGGATTCTCCGACCTCGCTCGAGACTGGGATTCTTCGGTCCCGCTGGATGTGAATGGACGTTTGGCTGGGACGCCACGTTCTCCGATCTCACGTGTTGCGGGGCGGGAACAGATGAGATCGGAGAAGCATATAGCCCCCTACAGTGCAGAAGGAGGCTATTCGGCCCATCGAGTCTGCACCGGCCCTCTGAAAGAGCTCCCTAACAAAGCCTCCACCCTATCTCCGTTACCCCACCCAACCTACACATCTTTGGACACCAAGAGACAATTTTAGCATAGCCAATCCCCCTAACCTACATACAGACAGTCATCCAAGATCAGAATTGAACCCGGGTCCCTGATGCTGTGAGGCAGCAGTGCTAACCATTGTGCCACCGTCCCGCCCACCTAGCGTATCGCCCTTGGTCGTTCTGACTGCCTCCAATTATTTTGTTTCATTCTTTCAGGGGATGTGGGCGACGCGAGCAAGTCCAGCATCAACATTCCGTTCCTAATTGCCCTTGAGAAAGTGGGAAGGAGCCACTGCAGTCACTTCCGCATCTCTGTGGTGCTTTGGGAGATGTGAGCGACTTGGTTGATCATTTAAGAGGGAGGTTAACATTCAACCGTGATGCTGTGGGTCTGCACTGACATGTAGGCCAGACCATGTCAGGGTGGCAGATATCCTTGGCCAAAAGAAATTAGTGAACCAGATGTGTTTTTATGACAATCGATAATAGCCTCATGGCCACCATTACTGGAATTAGCTTTCAATTTCAGGTTATTTAATTGAATTTCGGTGTCTCCTCATAAGCCAATCCTCTCAACTCTGCAATCAACCTAGTGAATCTCCACTGCACACCCTCCAGTGCCAGTACATCCTTACTCGAGTATGGAGGCCGAAACTGTACACAGTACTCCAGTTGTGACCTCACCAGCACCCTATACAGCTGCAACATAACCTCCCTGTTTTTAAACTTCATCCCTCAGATTCTACTTGCCTTCTTAATTACCTGCTGCACCTGCAAACCAACCTTTTTTCTCTGCAGCTTGGTATGTAAATCTTGTTTCTGGGGGGGGAATTATTCGATTATACGTTTTCCGAAGTTTGGGATCTTTCTCTCGAGGTGGAAACACTCCGCACCAACTGGTGAAAATTGCTGTTCTGGTGACTAAGAAATGATTTATTCCTGCTGGATAATTTGTGAAATGGAGCTCGTAGTGATTTGCAGCGATGTGTGAGCTGATACTGGTTCAGTTCGCTCATTCCCTTACCCTGTCAGGGACCAATTCAAAACAAGACAATTTCTACATTTCAGTTGAAAAATGGTCGGAATTTTCCAGCCACTCATGCCAGCGGGATTTTCTGGTCTCGCCGATAATCTATCCCGGCCCAGGTTCCCCAGCAACGAGGGGTCTATTCATCTGGAAACCCCGTTTGATAGCAGGGGGATCAGAAGGTCCTGCGCCAGGCAAATCTGAGCCGTCTCTGCCTCCCACACGGAAACTCCTGCCCAATGTTTTCCATGATAAATTCTGGAGCCAGGGTTCCATTCTGGGATCTTCCCGTGCAGTTCTAACATCAACTGGGATGGTAACACACACACCTCTCTCTCTCACAAACACACGCACATACGCCTCTCTCCGAGGCCCAAACCCCATACCCTGCTCCTTTCCGAGGCACAAACTCCCTCTTCCCACCCACTTATTCCCAGAGCTCTGGCCACCCCCCCCCCCTCCCCGTCCTTTTCCAAGGCCTCCCCACCCCCACCACTACGACATGTAGGCCATGTGCAGCCTCCCCTAGCCACCGTCACCCAGCGTCTGGCCGATTCATAGAACCATAGTCATAATCATAGAATTTACAGTGCAGAAGGAGGCCATTCGGCCCATTGAGTCTGCACCGGCCCTTCGAAAGAGCACCACACTTAAGCCCGCACCTCCACACTATCCCTGTAACCCAGTAACCCTTCCTAACCTTTTTGGACACTGAAGGCAATTTAGCGCGGTCAATCCACCTAACCTGCACATCTTTGGACTGTGGGAGGAAACCGGAGCCCCCGGAGGAAACCCACGCACACACGGGGAGAACATGCAGACTCCGCACGGACAGTGACCCAAGCCGGCAATCGAACCTGGGACCCTGGAGCTGTGAAGCAACAGTGGTAACCACTGTGCTACCGTATCACCTGACCTCGGCCTCGCTGTTGGCAACGAGCTATACTGCCGAGAAACAGCGAGATGGAATAAATTCCTTATTGGTTGATTAGTCAGCCTATCAGCATCCAGTGTTCTGAGAGGCCTTTCTCTGATTGACCCACTTGATTTCTCGAATACGTTTAAAGTTTTGTGTGTTTGAACTGGCGTTTACTGGTCACGTGGGGGCCGTCAGTTTCACAACCTCTCTGGAAACCCTTCGAGGACCCCCGGGGATGCGCGGATCCCATTTTGGGAACCCCCAATTTCGCATATAAAATTGGCCTGGCCACAGTAACATGGTAAACTATTTCTGTAACACAAAAAGCTATCAGAAATTTAAAATTTACAGGAAGGAGACGGCGAGAGATTCTTAAAGCATCATTTTCAGTCAACACTTCACCAATATTTAATTTTTGTTTCTCATCCCACCATCAGCACTTCTCTTGATGTTCTACTCCAGGAAGCCAGGTGGTGAAGGATACAACTGGAGCCCATATTTTCACCCTTTCAGAAGTATTTATTTACAGAGGTACACTTTTTCACTAACCAATTACATTTCAAACTGTTTCGATTACCAGAATCAGAAACAGATCCCTAATTAGTGCTCAACCCCAATAGCATGCCATTAATGCAATTAGTACAGGATACATTTCATCTATAGCTGTGGAGTTCTCTACGACTTCTATCAATTAATGTACCCACTTTGATAAGCGAAGTGATCAGTAATATGAAGAAAAGTGGGGACGAATGATACAAACTGATTCCTCTCCAGCCGGCGGACGTACGGTCGATATTCCTGAACCATGATCGACACGTTGCTGCCGGGTGGGAGAATCATACAGAGAGGATCCGTGATTAAACTGCTGGAGAGTAAAGGCTGAGGGACTTGAGGCTGTTTTCGTTAGAAGAAGTTTAAGAGGTGACTTAATTGAGGCATACAAGATGATCAGAGGATTGGATAGGGTGGACAGTGAGAGCCTTTTTCCTCGGATGGTGATGTCTAGCACGAGGGGACATAGCTTTAAATTGAGGGGAGATAGATATAAGACAGATGTCAAAGGTAGGTTCTATACTCAGAGAGTAGTAAGGGCGTGGAATGCACTGCCTGCAACAGTAGTGGACTCGCCAACACTAAGGGCATTCAAATGGTCATTGGATAGACATATGGATGATAAGGGAATAGTGTAGATGGGCTTTAGAGTGGTTTCACAGGTCGGCGCAACATCGAGGGCCGAAGGGCCTGTACTGCGCTGTAATGTTCTATCTATGTTCTAACCTGGATATTTCACTGCAGCGTGATATCGTCTGGAGAGTTGATCAAAAGGGGAACCCACGGGCTGGGAGTTTGGGCACAGCTCCCTACAGAGATCCCATGGGGAACCACATTTTCGTGATCGCAATGTCCGGGGAAGGTTCATCAGCCATGAAAAGTGTCAACAAAGAACAAAGAAAAGTACAGCACAGGACAGGCCCTTCGACCCTCCAAGCCTGCGCCGACCATGCTGCCCGTCTAAACCGGTGTCTTCTTTGCTCAGTTATGAAGCCTGCCTCCGTCACAAGACAATGTAATCTGTCGACTGTCTGTAAATCCATCACTGTCCCCACAGATGTGGGAATTCTGTATCAATGAAATGGGGCTTGAGAAAGGGGAGACATACTGGGATGGCTAAGTACACAATGGAGCGAAACATGCCCTAGAACCAGTGATAAACCTTGAATGGTTCGTCCTCCATTATCAATGTGTTGAAATCAAGTCTGATCAATTCAAAACTTAAAGAACATAGAACATACAATGCAGAAGGAGGCCATTCGGCCCATCGAGTCTGCACCGACCCACTTAAGCCCTCACTTCCACCCTATCCCCGTAACCCAATAACCCCTCCTAAGCTTTTTGGTCACTAAGGGCAATTTATCATGGCCAATCCACCAAAGAGATTTCCTATTGCCCTGAGTTGACTGTCCACTGAGGATTATCAGCTTTTAAAACCCACAATAATGACACTAATTAATCAGCACTGCCAGGTTGTGACTATCTTTCACTTTTTCTTTTTCACAGATTTTCTCTGGCAATGCAGGATTCTCTCTTGTTATTCAAAGAAAAGACATCAGGGTAGATTCCCCATTCCACAACAGTAGACAGTTGCTGAGGGGGACATTGAGCAAGAGTTAAAATCAGCCACTTCTTAAATTGACCCCAATGTTGTTCTGCAGTGAATTTAATATGTCCGATTTGCCTGCCTTAATCCCAATACTGTGCCACATGGAAACACGGTGACCAAAATTCTCCGCCCTCGCTCGCGGCGGGTCCCGTCACGGCCAAGGCCGGAGAATCCCGCCCGCGGTAACTCACGCACACCACTCACATATTCACACTCGCCCTTGCCATCCAGCTCCAACTCCACCAGGAACCCCAGTCAAAAGGATGGCAAAGCATCCCCCCCCCCCCCCCCCACCCCACCCCAACTGGGGCTGCACGTAGGAAGAAAGGCAAGGGAGCAGAGGTCAGATCTCGGGCAGTTCTCGGGCTGAGCGGTGAACCAGAAAATGCCGGGGCGAAGTAATCAAAGTTTTATGAAGGGACACGACAGAGTGGACTTCGATGTTTCCACTTCATGGAACCATAGAATCCCTACAGTGCAGAAGGAGGTCATTCAGCCCATCGATGCTGCACCGACCCTCCGAAAGAGCACCCAACCTTAGGCCCACTCCCTCACCCTATTCCCACAACCCTCCCCCCCCACATTGATCATGGCCATTCTACCTAACCTCATCTTTGGACACTAAGGGGCAATTTTAGGGTGGCCAATCCACCTAATCTGTACATCTTTGGACTGTGGGAGGAAACATTTTTAATCGCAACCCACAATTATGGTCTCAACATCACCCCCCCCCCCCCCCAGCCCTTCCCAACCCCCACCCATGATGAAACTCACCCCCATCCAAGCCTGCTCCCATGCTTTCCACAACCCCTCCTCTCTCTCACACTCCAATCTGCCCTGCCCACAACCTTATGGTTGGCAGCTCACCAGCACATTCAATCCCCCACTGGCCAGTTCCAAGGCCGAAGTGTCCCTTATTGTATGCCATAAGAGCTGGTCATCCTTCCATAGATTCATACAGTACAGAAGGAGGACACTCGGCCCATCGTGTCCGCACCGACCCTCTGAAAAAACCCACGACCTAGGCCCACGCCCCTGCCCAATGCCTATAACCCCACCTAACCTGCACATTTGTTGACACTAAAGGGAATTTAGTGTGGCCAATCCACCTGACCTGCATATCTTTAGACTGTGGGAGGAAACTGGACACCCGGAGGAAACCCACGCAGAGACGGGGGAGATGGTGCAAACTCCACACATACAGTGACCGGAGGCCGGAATTGAATCCGAGTCCCCAGCGCTGTGAGGCAGCAGTGGTAACCGCTGTGCCAGCGTGCCACCCGGAACGTCTTGCATTTGTCTAGGGCCTTTCCCATCCTCAGGCCGTCCCAAAGTTCTTGAGAGCGAATTAAGTGCCGCATAGCCATGCTGTAAGAATGAAAACGGGGAGAGAGAGAGAGAGGCAGGACAGAAGAGAGGCCAAACAGAAAGCAGTAGGCTAGGATCAGAAGGGCATGTCACATCAGACCAATCTACAGCAGGAACTGTCTTCTCATCACCGCTTCGGGCCCAGCACCTTCACAAATCATCGTCCTGTAATAAAAAACACACAGCGGGGGTTTAAAATGAAAGCTAGCTTTCAAAACGGCGACAGGCAGAAGGTGCTGAGCATTGAGCCACACACAGGGTTCAAAGCGAGACACAACGTTTGAGTAGCTGAGGACCAGAGAAGCACACCCTCCCAATTTTGCTATTTAGAAATAAAAGTTCTGTAAACATTGGGAAAACCTTCGCGAGGACAAGGGGCAGGTGAAATCTGATACAGTGATCCATTCTACTTGGGAAAAATGCAAATAAACAATGTAAAACAAAGGATAAAGTTCGAAAGGGGCTCCGACTATTTTGATTGAACCGATGAAACAAACTCAGTGATAAGTTTAAAAAAAAGAGCAAATGAAACTTAAGACATCAAAGTGAAATGTGATTAAAGGGGTCAATAAATCACCCCAGATCCTGCAGTACCCATCGGGTACGTAAGGCCCTCGATAGTGCCCATGGTCACCGCATGCTCCCTCTCCAGGGACAATCAGCCACGAATGTAGCCGCAGAAGTTAAAAAGTGCTTCAAGAGGACAGGGGCCTGACGCCTCAATCATTACAGGTGGCAGAACAGGTTGAGAGAGCGAATAATGAAGCATACAAGAATACTGCGTTTTTATACTTGGGGGTAGAGCAGAAAAGCGATGACCCTCTGATGCACTGCTTTCGAACTGGTTCAGCTTCAGATGGAGTATTGCTTCCAGTTCTGTGCGCCACGCCTTAGAAAGGATGTGAAGGCTTTAGAGAGAGAGAGTGCGGTCAATATTCACGAGAATGGCTCCGGGGGGTGAGGACCTTCAGTCAGATCCGTAGACTGGAGAAGTTGGGGCTGTTTTCCCTTGATGAGCAGAAAGTGGCGGGGAAATCTGATTTGGCGTTTTTTTGTCAAAATCACGAGGGGTCCCAGCCAAACAGAGAGAGGGTGGGACAGACTGCTCCCATTGGCAGGAGGATCGGGAACGAGAGGGCACCGAGTTTAAGGTGGTTGGGTAAAGCGAGCAACAGTGAAATGAAGGGAAACCTTTTCTTCTGCAGCGACAGTAAGACCACATATGGAATACCGTGTTCAGTTCTGGTCACCCCTATTATAGGAAGGATACGAAATGAAATGAAAATCGCTTATTGTCACAAGTAGGCTTCAAATGAAGTGACTGTGAAAAGCCCCTAGTCGCCACATTCCGGCGCCTGTTCGGGGAGGCTGTTACGGGAATCGAACCGTGCTGCTGGCCTGCCTTGGTCTGCTTTCAAAGCCAGCGATTTAGCCCTGTGCTAAACAGCCCCTGCTGTTAAACTAGAAAGAGTGCAGGAGAGATTTACGAGATTGCTACCACGACTTGATGGCCTGAGTTATAAGGAGAGGCTGGATAGGCTGGGACTTTTTAAAATCTGAGTGTTCAGCTAAGGAGGGAATAATGGAATATTGTAGCGTAATCCAATTTTCCATGTTTAATAAATGTTTTTCTTGTTGGTAAAACTAATTTGTGGTCATGTGACTCTGTTCTTTCATGTTTGATAAAAAACAATTATGGTCTTTAGATCCTAGGTTCTTTTCTGGGATCTTTACATCCAATGATAACATCAACTGGGATTGTAACACTTGAACATGTTCCTTTTGTTTGCAGAGAACTGGTCCCTGTGTATGAATGTATGTTGCTCAGAGCAGGTATAAATGAGTCACATTATGAGCTGTTAGTGCAGCTATTGGCACACTCGCGATTGTTCAACAAATGCTGCCCAATCGCGGAATCCCATCTAATAGTGGACGTTTAGTTTTGGCTGTCTGCGAGCGTGGGCTGGTTCAGTATGCCCCCATGGCAATGCCAACGCCAATCAACCTGCCAGCAAATCAGCACCCGTGTGTCACTTCTTACGATTGTTTAAAATGATGGTCTGGGTTATAAGGAGAGGCTGGATAGGCTGGGACTTTTTTCCCTGGAACATAGGAGGCTTAGGGGTGATCTTATAGAGGTCTATGGATAGACATATGGATAGACAAATGGAAATTGGACAGAGACCTGAGGGAAGTAAATGCCCAGGGCCGCGGGAATAGAGCGGGATTGACTGGGGTGCTCTACACAGGGCCAGCATGGAATCAATGGGCTGAACAGCCTCCTTCTGTTCCTTTGAAGATGGAGCCTAGACCTAGTACTGGAAAAGCGGAAGAAGCAACATTGTGAAAACCCCTGGAGGAGAGAATGACTGATCGAGGCTGATGACGTGAAACAAGTTCTTACATCTTTCCCGCCTTTCTTCCGGCAATCTCCGCAGAAAACCCCGATGCATCCATTGATGACCTGTAACGCGCAGAAGACCAGTTCGATCGCACTGGACACCAGTAAAATGGAGAAGAGCACCAAATTCCACATGACGATATTGGGGGGAGTTTTGCAAATTTCCCACACAGTCTGGTTGGATAGGTAGCTGGAGAAAATAGGTGGATTTCAATCAGATTCAACACATGGGAGGAGAGGGGTGAAAAATTATTATTTTATGCCCTCATTCTCATCCTGTTCTGCCCTCCCACCACTCTTACCTATTTACAAACATGGGGGGGGGGGTGGCAAGTGGTGTAGTGCTAATGCCAATAGGCTAGTAATCCAGGGGCCCAGGCTAATGCTCTGGGATTAGAGTGGGGTGGACAATTCAATCAATTAGCAAACTCTAGAATTCCAACCCTGTGCCAATTGAAGCCCTTATGTGGGTAATAGTGCTCACTCATGCCTCCGCTTTTCCACGCACAGGGGAAGTTGCTGATTGCCTCTCTTCCTACACCCAGTGGCGCACAAGGCAGACTTTCATCTGTTCCCATGGGGATTTTTGTCCCTGGAAGAGGTCTGTCGCCAGAAGGTCATAGCTTGAGGGGTGCCACTCCACATCAAGCGTGACTGACCCGGAATCTCTCCAGCTCTTCCAGCGTGCATTGGGAAGGGGTTTTGCAGGTTGACACTCAATCCGTTTTTGGCCGTGTTACGAACGTACCTTCCTTGGCCATCAGGTCCTGGGGTGGGAGTCGAACCGAGAGCTCCTGGCTCAGAGGCAGGGAGGCTTCCCACTGCGCCAGACGATCTCCCACAGGAGAAGGAAGGAGCTGAATTTCCCTCGGGTGACGGGGTGCGGTGAGCTCAGGGCGGAGTGACGATTGGAAACATTCCGAGCGGGGGTGGGGGACAAATGAATGAGCATCTCAGTCCGCACAGCGACAAGGCAGCAGGTGCATGGGGAACATCACCGCTTGCAAGTTCCCTTCCCTTCCCTACGCAGCATTCTATGAAAGAGGGGAAAGTGGTGGAAATACGCAGCAGGTCTGGCAGCTTCTGTGCCGAGAGAGAGACAAAAGAGAATCCCAACGGAGTGAGAATTCCGGCTTCTATTTCTCTCTCCACAGATGACGCCAGACCTCCTGAGTATTTCTAACTTCCCCTGGTTTTATTTCCATTTCAGATCCCCAGCAGAGTTCTGCTTTGGTTTTAGTTGGAGATTTATCGGCCATCCTTTTGCCATCACTGGGTCGAAATCCTGGAACTCCCTCCCTGACAGCACAGTGGGTGTACCTACAGCTCTTGGGCTGCAGCGGTTCAGAGAGTCGTCTCACCACCACCAACTTCCCAAGGGAAATTAGGGACGGGCACCGAATGCGGGCCTTGCTAGTGGCGCCCGCATCCCTCGAAGGTATTTTTAAAAGCTTCCTTTTTTTTGCCCATTACCTTCCGCCATTCCGCTCCCTTCCGCTTCATTGTCGCCCGGAATGAATCAATGAAACTTCAAAACACGTTCGGCTGGCAGAGTTTGTGACCTACCTTGTTTCCAAATTCTGGAAGGGGTATTCCCAGTCTCCAGTGCCAATATCACACAACGGCCCATTTGCCAAACCAGCAGATGAAACACTGAGACAATACAGGGCGCCCAGGCAACCAAAGGCGGAAGAGAATACAGACCGCAGCATCTACAAGAAAATGCAAATAGAGTTAACTACGTCGATCGAAAGAGGTTCAACTGGCAGACAGGCGAGAATACGGCAGCTGCTATCCCCTTTTGTAGTTCCTTCCAGAGCTACTGCGACAGACAAGAAACAAATTCCAAAGGAAGCTCAAAACGCCCAAACTAAATGTGATTCACGGGGTGGGTTAAATGCCCCGGTCTCTGCGGTGCCCACCGGGCACGAGAGGCCAGCAGACACCACATGCTCCCCCTCCAAGGAGACACGGGTGCAAACGTGGCCGCAGAGGAGGGACAGACTGTCAGGCCAGAGGGGACCGCCCCCCTCTGTCTTCCATTGCCTAGACTTGTTAATAGGCAACTTCAGCCAGGAGCAGGATCACGGGGAAGCCCTCCTCCCACCTCGTCCCTCTTCACACCGGGTGTGGTGGGTGGGACTAAAGTGCAAGCAAATCTGAAGTGGGAGGTTTGCAAGAAGCCCACAACACATGTGTCCACGGACTCCACAAGGCCGCAATATTTATAAAGGCAGTGCTCGGCTTTGCGACTTTTGGGTTACAGCCATACGGCACTTACGATGTTTAAAAGTGGTCATCCTGTTTTGAATTTACGACGCCGGTTTTGACTTTACGATGTCAAGTCAGCCCTGCTTTTATATTTTTCTAGGCCATGATTTACAAATTTGATACATTTTGAACGGGTCCGGGGGAACTGTGAAACCTCCTGCTGAAACATTGGGGCCCTTGCGTCCTTCTCACACTAGGCTGAAACTCCAGGCCGGAAGGTCGCGAGGGAGAACGGTTGCTGTTGAAAGCTGGAGAGGAATGGCCTCTCAGCTTTGCTCAAAAGAGGAAAAGTTGTACAATAGAGAAATGTGCAAGAAAGCAAACTCCAGAGAAACTGAAGGGCGGTTGGTTCTAGAATCCTGGAAATAGAAAAAGATATTGTTCATGGCCATCACAGGCAAAGCTGAGAAGGAATTGGCTGGTGAGAAGCTACACTTCTAAAAGTTTCAAAAGTAACCTAAAGTTTTTGGAAGTAATCCTAAAGTTTGGAATATCTTACTGTAGTCTGTGAAACTGATTTTAACAGTAATTGGGAAGACAGTATTGGTTGGTTCTCAGAGTTTTTGCAACAGTGGAATTCAGTCGAGATAAAGGGATCCTGAAGGGCTGTTGGAAACTCCTGGTCTGGATTCGCTGGTAAAAGTGGAGCACATTTTGAGCTGATAGTGCAGCTATTAGCACACAGCTATTGTTCAACAAGTGCTGCCCAATCGTGGAATCCCATCTAACAGTGGACGTTTTGTTTTGGGGGTTTGCGAGCGCGGGTTGGTTGAGTACACCCTCAGGGCATTGCCAAGGCCAATCGACCTGCCAGCAAATCAGCACCCGTCGTGTCACTTCTTGCGATTGTTTAAAATGTGGCAATTTGTCCTGATGAGTGTAAGGTGAAAAGCTTTGGCAGCATATTCCTCTTTTCAGAAATATCGCCCTGGGGCCAATAGATTATCCCTCACATTAGCATTACGAAAGCAGGTCATTGTGGTGTTGATGTTCATGGGATCTTGCTGTGTGCAAATTGACCTCAGGTTACAACACTGACTGTCCTTCAAAAAGCGCTTCACTGGTTGCTAAGCTCTCCGAGGCATCCAGTGGTCAAGAAAGGCACCATATAAATGCAAGTCTTTATTTTTATGTATTGCATTATGTTTTCAAAACAGAGAACCAACCAGGAGTTCTCAAGGCGGCCACACGCTAAACGGGGACAGTTTGTATGTCTTACGTCTTACCCGGCATCTGTTCCCGCAGCAACCGGCTCCACAACATCCTTTCCCCCCGGCCCGTACAGCAGAACACGCAGGGCAAAGGATCTGTGAATAAAAACATGTGCCCAACAATCAAACGGAGGCGAGTGCAGGGGGAAGGAGAGAACCCACGTCACACCGAGGCGAGCTCCTTCATTTGGTATAATTTTGTCAGGTCATCGAATTGCAAAAGTTGGAACATGTGGGGAGCAAAGATGGCAAGGGGGCGGGGGGGGGGGGGGGGGGGGGGGGAGGGGTCTTTTAGTTTTTGAAGCTGAGGATGAACAGGAGAACAGTGGAGGGCGGGGGCGGGGCAGAGGCTTGTTTCTCAAAGATAATCAAATAAGGGCAGCACGGTAGCATTGTGGATAGCACAATTGCTTCACAGCTCCAGGGTCCCAGGTTCGATTCCGGCTTGGGTCACTGTCTGTGCGGAGTCTGCACATCCTCCCCGTGTGTGCGTGGGTTTCCTCCGGGTGCTCCGGTTTCCTCCCACAGTCCAAAGATGTGCAGGTTAGGTGGATTGGCCGTGATAAATTGCCCTTAGTGTCCAAAATTGCCCTTAGTGTTGGGTGGGGTTACTGGGTTATGGGGATAGGGTGGAGGTGTTGACCTTGGGTAGGATGCTCTTTCCAAGAGCCGGTGCAGACTCGATGGGCCGAATGGCCTCCTTCTGCACTGTAAATTCTATAATCTATGAAAAAATTCTGGTTCGGGGGCCGTGTCTTTTATTGCTGATGGAGTGGATTCTCCAGTCCCCCAGCTGGGTGTTTCTCAGAGGAGCACCATTCGCTGGCGACAGGATTCTCTACTCCCCCATCCATGCCCCCCCCCCCCCC
This sequence comes from Scyliorhinus torazame, assembly GCF_047496885.1. Taxonomy (NCBI): domain Eukaryota; kingdom Metazoa; phylum Chordata; class Chondrichthyes; order Carcharhiniformes; family Scyliorhinidae; genus Scyliorhinus; species Scyliorhinus torazame. The sequence continues at coordinate 14,942,277 of NC_092737.1, forward strand.
CCCCCCCCGTGGCGTATTTTCCAGTGGCGGAGACAGCCCTCCATTGGTGGGCAGCGGGATCTCCCGATTCTATAGGGTTTCGCATTCCCAGCACCCTCCCCCACCGAGGTGACGGGACGGGGCTGAGGGCTGTTGGGGAAGGAGGGCACCATCGGCGGGACCGGTCAATCCTGCCGGCTGAGAGGCCTGGAAAATGTTGGCCCATGTCTTGTCTGTCGGCAAGCCCCGTTCTCTTACCGCCACCCTCATCCCATGATTGCAAACCAACTCCCTAGTCAAGCAGTGTATTACACACGTACATCTGAACATACAAACTAGAAGCAGGATGAAGCCACTCGGTCCCTTCATCCTGCTCCCCCATTCAATAAGATCTGGCTGTAACCTCAGTCCCACATGCTTGCCGAACCCCCGATAACCTTTCACCCGATATAACCTTTCCCCCCCCGTTAATCAAGAATCTATCCAACTCTGCCTTAAAAATATACCACGATTCTACTTCCGCCGCCTTTTGAGGAAGAGAGTTCCAGCGACTCTGCCCCCCTCTGAGAGAAAATATTTCTCCTCATCTCCGTCTTAAAGGGGCCACCCCCTTATTTTTAAACAGTGACCCCCCCCCGGTTCTCGATTGTCCCACAAGAGGAAACATCCTCTCCGCATCCCCCCCATGTTGACACCCCCTCAGGATCTTAAAGGTTTCGATCGAGTCGCCCCTCACTCTTCAAACTCCAGCGGACACAAACCCAACCTTTCCTCATCAGACAACCCGCCCGTTCCTGCATTCAGTCTCGTCTTTATTTTAAAATTTTCATCTTTATCAGATCCCTTCATGATCTCACCCCTCCCTAGCTTCTGCAACCTGCCGAGTACGACAATCCTGGGAGAAATCGGTGCTCCTCTAATTCTGGCCTCTTGTGCGTCCCAAAGTTGAATCCCTTCGCCTTTGGTGGCCATGCCTCCTGTTGCCATGGGCCCCAAGCTATGGAATTCTCTCACTGAAACTCTGTGTGTCTCTCTACCTCACTTTCCCCTTTAAGACATTAATTGAAACGTAATTCTTGGACCATCTAACGTAATGGTCAGGATTTCTGCTCCGTAGGCGAGCACAATTCCCAGTGAACTGCGCCTGGCTCAGGAAAGCGTGCTTCAAATTCCGGGGTCTTGTTCGGTGGGAGGGGGAGGGGGGCAGGGAACGTGGGCGCATGCCGAGCTCAGGCTTGCCTATCGATAGTGGACTCGGGCTACAGGGCGTCAAAGCGAGCTGCTTGGATGGCCCCTCGCGGCCCTCTGCCACTTTGTCCCTCTCGCATCCGTCAGGTTTAGGCTTTCCAGCCCTCAGTCCTCACAGTCAACCACAGCCACCAACCTCCACTACCCCCTCTGCATCATCTCCTCATGCCAACTCATGACCACCCCCTCCTCTCAAACCCACCCCCTCGCCGTGAGCCCACATACCCTCCAAAGTTAAAGGTACCATATAAATTTAAGCTGCTGTATAAATATAAACACAAATATAGCGTTAAAAGTTTGCTGATGACAGAAAACTTGGATGCATTGTGAACTGAAGTAAACAGTGTAGAACTTCAAAAGGACATACAGTGGGAATAAAGATAGCAGTTGAGTTATTGTGTCATTGTATTGCTTAGCATTGTTTAAGGGTTCATTGTAAGATATTGTCTTGCGTGATGTTAAATATATTTTTATACTGTGTTAGTAATAATGTTTGGTTTAATAAACCACATCTCTATTTTTGCATGAAATCACTCCTGGAGCGAGGTATGTGTAATGTTCTTGTCGGATGGCCTGATTTATATTACAAGAACACTTGTTGCTAAATTGTACAAACAATTCATTAACATTAACTGTGGGTCAAATATATACAAACAACAGATAAATAACAGTAGGAACATGCACAAGCAACCTCTCTCTTCTGGCTCCCTAGTCAGTCTGACGTCGCCTGACTCTAACATTCGCTTATATAATAATGAGACTCCTAGTGGTTAGTCAGCAAATTACAACACAACCGTGATATCATTACAGTATCAAAGAACAATGAACATCTTGCCAAGGTCATCCCCACACCCCCACTACTTGCCTTCAAACAACCGCGCAACCTCAAACGAACCATTGTTTGCAGCAAACTACCCAGTCTTCAGAACAGTGACCACGACACCACACAACCCTGTCATGGCAATCTCTGCAAGACGTGCCAGATCATCGACATGGATACCACTATTACACGTGAGAACACCACCCACCAGGTACGCGGCACATACTCGTGCGACTCGGCCAATGTTGTCTACCTCATACGCTGCAGGAAAGGATGTCCCGAAGCGTGGTACATTGGCGAGACCATGCAGACGCTGCGACAACGAATGAACGGACATCGCGCAACAATCACCAGGCAGGAATGTTCCCTTCCAGTCGGGGAACACTTCAGCAGTCAAGGGCATTCAGCCTCTGATCTCCGGGTAAGCGTTCTCCAAGGCGGCCTTCAGGACCACGACAACGCAGAATTGCCGAGCAGAAACTTATAGCCAAGTTCCGCACACATGAGTGCGGCCTCAACCGGGACCTGGGATTCATGTCACATTACATTCATCCCCCACCATCTGGCCTGCGAAATCCTACCAACTGTCCTGGCTTGAGACAATTCACACCTCTTTAACCTGGGGTTACCCCATCTCTGGATCTGTAAAGATTTAATCACCTGCTAATGCTCGCATTCCAAGCATTGTTTGGCATCTTTGAATTTGTCTATATATGTGTTTCTGGAACAGACCTCTTCATTCACCTGAGGAAGGAGCAGCGCTCCGAAAGCTAGTGACATCGAAACAAACCTGTTGGACTTTAACCTGGTGTTGTAAGACTTCGTAAAGAACAATACGGCACAGGAACAGGCCCTTCGGCCTTCTAAGCCTGTACCCTTGGCCAAAACCCTCAGCACTTCCTAGTTCCTTTCCTCAAAGCCTTACAAAATTATAATAAAATATTGGGGTTTCTAGTATCCTAGCCACTGTTCGGGTCTGGTCCTTGATCATAATACATTAAATACATTTCTGCCTGGTTTAATAATCAATTAAGAAATGCTTTCCATGACCTTGCTTCCTAAGATGGATGTTCAGAGAGACTTGGGCGTACTTGTACATGGAATGAAGGAAGGTTCAGCCAGCAATTTGGAAGGAACATGGAACATTGGTCTTCAGGTCAAGGGGACTGGAGTACAGAATAAAGCCGCTTTGTTACAAATGTGTATGGTGTTGGTGAGACATCACCTGGAATATGGGGTGGAGATTTGGTCTCCATGTTTAAGGGAGGATATGCTTGCAATGGAGGTGGCACAGCGAAGGTTCATTAGATTGGCCCCTGGGATGAGGGGGTTGTCCTATGATGAAGGGACAAATAAACTGGGTCTATATTCTCTGAAATCCAGGGTATGAGACCTAGCAGAGATCTATAAGATTGTGCATGGTATTAATAGATTGAAGAATGCAGGGAAGAGGCCATCAATGTCAGATAGTCACCTGGAAATCCGATCGGGAATTCAGAACTAGAACTAAGAACTAGAAGCAGGAGTAGGCCATTCTGCCCCTCGAGCCTGCTCCACCATTCAATGAGATCACGGCTGATCTTTTGTGGACTCAGCTCCACTTTCCGGCCCGAACACCATAACCCTTAATCCCTTTATTCTTCAAAAAACTATCTATCTTTATCTTAAAAACATTTAATGAAGGAGCCTCTACTGCTTCACTGGGCAAGGAATTCCATAGATTCACAGCCCTTTGGGTGAAGAAGTTTCTCCTAAACTCAGTCCTAAATCTACTTCCCCTTATTTTGAGGCTATGCCCCCTAGTTCTGCTTTCACCCGCCAGTGGAAACAACCTGCCCGCATCTATCCTATCTATTCCCTTCATAATTTTATTTGTTTCTACAAGATCCCCCCTCATCCTTCTAAATTCCAACGAGTACAGTCCCAGTCTACTCAACCTCTCCTCGTAATCCAACCCCTTCAGCTCTGGGATTAACCTAGTGAATCTCCTCTGCACACCCTCCAGTGCCAGTACGTCCTTTCTCAAGTCAGTCCATCTTTGGACTGTGGGGGGAAACCGGAGCACCCGGAGGAAACCCACGCTGACACGGGGAGAAAGTGCAAACTCCGCGCAGACAGTGACCTGGGGCTGAAATTGAACTCGGGACCCAGGAGTTGTAGGCAGCAGTGCTAACAACTGTGCCACCGTGCCACCCATAAGAAGAGAGATTGAACAGGTTAGACCTATACTCTCTAGAGTTTAGAAGAATGAGGGGAGCTCAAATTGAGGCATACAAGATGATAAAAGATATAGATAAAGTAACCATGAGCTGATGCTTCCTCTTGGGCATTCCAGCACAAGAGGTCATGGTCCTAGGATAAGAGTAGCAAATTTAAAACGGAGTTGATGAGAAACCGCATCTCCCAAAGGATTGTGAATCTGTGGAATTCGCTACCCCGGAGTGTGGTGGGACAGTGAGTAAATTTCAGGAGGAGTTAGACAGATTTTTAATTGGTAATGGGTTGAAGGGTTATGGAGAACGGGTAGGACGGTGGAGTTGACGCCTACCGTCATTGTCCCTAATGTTTCCGACTCAACTACTTCCACAGGCAGTGCATTCCATGCCCCCACTACTCTCTGGGTAAAGAACCTACCTCTGATATCCCTCCTATATCTTCCACCTTTCACCTTAAATTTATGTCCCCTTGTAATGGTGTGTTCCACCCGGGGAAAAAGTCTCTGACTGTCTACTCTATCTATTCCCCTGATCATCTTATAAACCTCTATCAAGTCGCCCCTCATCCTTCTCCGCTCTAATGAGAAAAGGCCTAGCACCCTCAACCTTTCCTCGTAAGACCTACTCTCCATTCCAGGCAACATCCTGGTAAATCTTTTTTGCACCTTTTCCAGAGCTTCCACATCCTTCCTAAAATGAGGCGACCAGAACTGTACACAGTACTCCAAATGTGGCCTTACCAAAGTTTTGTACAGCTGCATCATCACCTCACGGCTCTTAAATTCAATCCCTCTGTTAATGAACGCGAGCACACCATAGGCCTTCTTCACAGCTCTATCCACTTGAGTGGCAACTTTCAAAGATGTATGAACATAGACCCCAAGATCTCTCTGCTCCTCCACATTGCCAAGAACTCTACCATTAACCCTATATTCCGCATTCATATTTGTCCTTCCAAAATGGACAACCTCACACTTTTCAGGGTTAAACTCCATCTGCCACTTCTCAGCCCAGCTCTGCATCCTATCTATGTCTCTTTGCAGCCGACAACAGCCCTCCTTACTATCCACAACTCCACCAATCTTCGTATCGTCTCAAATTTACTGACCCTTCAACTCCCTCATCCAAGTCATTAATGAAAATCACAAACAGCAGAGGACCCAGAACTGATCCCTGCGGTACGCCACTGGTAACTGGGATCCAGGCTGAATATTTGCCATCCACCACCACTCTCTGACTTCTATCGGTTAGCCAGTTCGTTATCCAACTGGCCAAATTTCCCACTATCCCATGCCTCCTTACTTTCTGCATAAGCCTACCATGGGGAACTTTATCAAATGCCTTACTAAAATCCATGTACACTACATCCACTGCTTTACCTTCATCCACATGCTTGGTCACCTCCTCAAAGAATTCAATAAGATTTGTAAGGCAAGACCTACCCCTCACAAATCCGTGCTGACTATCCCTAATCAAGCAGTGTCTTTCCAGATGCTCAGAAATCCTATCCTTCAGTACCCTTTCCATTACTTTGCCTACCACCGAAGTAAGACTAACTGGCCTGTAATTCCCAGGGTTATCCCTAGTTCCTTTTTTGAACAGGGGCACGACATTCGCCACTCTCCAATCCCCTGGTACCACCCCTGTTGACAGTGAGGACGAAAAGATCATTGCCAACGGCTCTGCAATTTCATCTCTTGCTTCCCATAGAATCCTTGGATATATCCCGTCAGGCCCGGGGGACTTGTCTATCCTCAAGTTTTTCAAAATGCCCAACACATCTTCCTTCCTGACAAGTATTTCCTCGAGCTTACCAATCTGTTTCACACTGTCCTCTCCAACAATATTGCCCCTCTCATTTGTAAATACAGAAGAAAAATACTCATTCAAGACCTCTCCTATCTCTTCAGACTCAATACACAATCTCCCGCTACTGTCCTTGATCGGACCTACCCTCGCTCTAGTCATTCTCATATTTCTCACATATGTGTAAAAGGCCTTGGGGTTTTCCTTGATCCTACCCGCCAAAGATTGTTCATGCCCTCTCTTAGCTCTCCTAATCCCTTTCTTCAGTTCCCTCCTGGCTATCTTGTATCCCTCCAATGCCCTGTCTGAACCTTGTTTCCTCAGCCTTACATAAGTCACCTTTTTCCTCTTAACAAGACATTCAACCTCTCTTGTCAACCATGGTTCCCTCACTCGACCATCTCTTCCCTGCCTGACAGGGACATACATATCAAGGACACGTAGCACCTGTTCCTTGAACAAGTTCCACATTTCACTTGTGTCCTTCCCTGCCAGCCTATGTTCCCAACTTATGCACTTCAACATCGTATTTACCCTTCCCCCAATTGTAAACCTTGCCCTGTTGCACGTACCTATCCCTCTCCATTACTAAAGTGAAAGTCACAGAATTGTGGTCACTATCTCCAAAATGCTCCCCCACTAACAAATCTATCACTTGCCCTGGTTCATTACCCAGTACTAAATCCAATATTGCCCCTCCTCTGGTCGGACAATCTACATACTGTGTTAGAAAAGCTTCCTGGACACACTGCACAAACACCACCCCATCCAAACTATTTGATCTAAAGAGTTTCCACTCAATATTTGGGAAGTTAAAGTCGCCCATGACTACTACCCTATGACTTCTGCACCTTTCCAAAATCTGTTTCCCAATCTGTTCCTCCACATCTCTGCTACTATTGGGGGGCCTATAGAAAACTCCTAACAAGGTGACTGCTCCTTTCCTATTTCTGACTTCAACCCATACTACCTCAATAGGGTGATACTCCTCGAACTGCCTTTCTGCAGCTGTTATACTATCTCTAATTAATAATGCCACCCCCCCACCTCTTTTACCACCCTCCCTAATCTTATTGAAACATCTATAACCAGGGACCTCCAACAACCATTTCTGCCCCTCTTCTATCCAAGTTTCCGTGATGGCCACCACATCGTAGTCCCAAGTATCGATCCATGCCTTAAGTTCACCCACCTTATTCCTGATGCTTCTTGCGTTGAAGTATACACACTTCAACCCATCTCCGTGCCTGCAAATACTCTCCTTTGTCAGTGTTCCCTTCCCCACTGCCTCATTACATGCTTTGGCGTCCTGAATATCGGCTACCTTAGTTGCTGGACTACAAATCCAGAACCTTTTCCTTCCAAGAGATCCACCCACCCTGTTGTTTCCTCATCTGTATAGCCACACATTTCTGGTACCGTCCTTGCAAATCACCACTACGTCCTCTCCAGTGCCTTTTGTATATGGCGGCCAGAACCTTGTGCAGTATTGTAAGTGTGCTTTAACCTGCCTTACTTTTCAATTATATCCCCCCCATAAATAAATGCGAAACACACTTACAAAAAGTCCGCCGCCGATTACTCCTCCCATCAACCAGACCTGCACGGTGATATGGTCGGTCCATTCTCTCTCCGCATTAGGGAAAATAAGGAGGATGTTGGCTGTAATGCATATAAAGGCCAGGGGCAACAGGAACAGGCCAATGCAACGCGCACAATGCCCGGTGCACATCGTCCTCCAGGATAGTCTGACCGAGATCTCTCTCCGCCCCAGCTGGAGTGCTCTGCGCTCTCCTTATCTGAGCGGACTCTGACCAGTTGTTGGGAAGTGGTACGGCTAGATCCCGCACTGTCATCAGTATTTGCTCTTTGATAAGGGAGCTCAGCTACCTCACTGTGCAATCAACATGAGCTGGCCACTGAATTGGGGAAACCGTTGAGCAAGGAGATAGATAGGTAGATAATTGGCTCATTGAAAAATCAACCTGGGGCTGGCAATGAATTATGACAAAACCAGCCAAACAAAGGAATCATAATTAATCACAGTTATTGACAATCATTAAAATAGAAGTAATGTATAAATGATTGCACAATTATGATTAGTTCAGTGTACGAATAGTTACAATACGTTGCCAAATATAGGTCTCCTTAAGCTACAGGCGGATAATCAATGGTTTAACACATTCTGTGATTTATTATAGTCTGTAGATCTTATGCTGACAGGTTGGGCGACATGGTAGCACAGTGGGTAGCACTGCTGCTTCACAGTACCAGGTTCCCAGGTTCAATTTACGCTTGGGTCACTGACTTTGCGGGGTCTGCACGTCCTCCCCGTGTCTGCGTGGGTTTCCTCCGGGCGCTCCGGTTTCCTCCCGCAAGTCCCGAAAGACGTACTTGTTAGATGAATTGGACATTCTGAATTCTCCCTCGGTGTACCCGAACAGGCGCCGGAATGTGGCGACGAGGGGATTTTCAGAGCAACTTCATTTCAGTGTTAATGTAAGCCTACTTGTGACAATAATAACGTTTTTTTAAAAGATTCTTAATCATTTGTCAGTTTTTCTGAAAAAGGGGTCATGTCGAAGCTTTTGGTCTTACACTCATCAGGCCGGACACTTGGCAAGAACACCGGTACACAGCCCTCTCTTCCCACACGGTATAAATTGTTGTTTTTCTCCTTCTGCTGGCATCTATCCTTTGCGAATGCCCTGATGGGGCCAAAGCGAAAGATTTTTTTTTTTCATCTTTTCTCAGCCACACTCAAGTTCTGGACTGCCAAACGACTGTTTACGAGTTTTATAAAGCTGGGTGTCGAGCTGTCACATGATCTGTTCACTCTATATTTTATTTGGCGAATCTCCTCAATTCCGTCATGTTCCCCACTCTGCAACTGGATCCTCGATTTTCTGACCCACAGACCACAATCAGTAAGAACGAACAACAACACCTCCTCCGCAATAGTACTCAACACCAGCGCCCCGCAAGGCTGCGTACTTAGCACCCTACTCTACTCCCTGTACACACACGACTGCGTGGCAAAACTTGGTTCCAACTCCATCTACAAGTTTGCTGACGATACGACCATAGTGGGCCGGATCTCGAATAACGATGAGTCCGAATACAGGAGGGAGATAGAGAACCTAGTGGAGTGGTGTAGCGACAACAATCTTCTCCCTCAATGCCAGCAAAACTAAAGAGCTGGTAATTGACTTCAGGAAGCAAAGTACTGTACACACCCCAGTCAGCATCAACGGGGCTGAGGTGGAGATGGTTAGCAGTTTCAAATTCCTAGGGGTGCACATCTCCAAAAATCTGTCCTGGTCTACCCACGTCAACGCTACCACCAAGAAAGTACAACAGTGCCTATACTTCCTCAGGAAACTAAGGAAATTCGGCATGTCCACATTAACTCTTACCAACTTTTACAGATGCACCATAGAAAGCAACCTATCGGGCTGCATCACAGCCTGGTATGGCAACTGCTCGGCCCAGGACCACAAGAAACTTCAGAGAGTCGTGAACACCGCCCAGTCCATCACACGAACCTGCCTCCCATCCATTGACTCCATCTACACCTCCCGCTGCCTGGGGAAAGCGGGCAGCATAATCAAAGATCCCTCCCACCCGGCTTACTCACTCTTCCAACTTCTTCCGTCGGGCAGGAGATACAGAAGTCTGAGAACACGCACGAACAGACTCAAAAACAGCTTCTTCCCCACTGTCACCAGACTCCTAAATGACCCTCTTATGGACTGATTTCATTAACACTACACCCTGTATGCTTCATCCGATGCCAGTGCTTTTGTAGTTACATTGTATATGTTGTGTTGCCCTATTATGTATTTTCTTTTATTCCCTTTTCTTCTCATGTACTTAATGATCTGTTGAGCTATCGCAGAAAAATACTTTTCACTGTACCTCGGTACACGTGACAATAAACAAATCCAATCCAATCCAATCCTTGGCTTTCATGCGGGTGTGGCAAGAGTGGGAGTGGAATTCATGAGGTTTCTATTGAAGTCCAACCTGGGTCACAGAATCATAGAATCCATACAGTGCTGAAGGAGGCCGTTCTGCCCATTGACTCTGCCCAGTTCTAATCCACCATCGCCCGATCCCCGAATCCTAACCTGCACACCCCTGGACACTAAGAGACAATTTAGCATGGCCAATCCACCTAACCTTCACGCCTTTGGACTGTAGGAGGAAACCAGAGCACCCGGAGGAAACCCACGCACGACCGAAACTCACCAAGAACTTGAGGGTCCGGCCAGGATCATAACATAATAACATACTAATAATCGCTTATTGTCACAAGTAGGCTTCAATGAAGTTACTGTGAAAAGCCCCTAGTCCCCACATTCCGGCACCTGTTTGGGGAGGCCGGTACAGGAATTGAACCCGCGCTGCTGGCTTTGTTCTGCATTACAAGCCAGCTGTTTAGCCCACTGTGCTAAACCAGCTCCATTGTTTAGGACCATGGATACATCACACTTTTGAGTACAGTGTACAGTTCAAGTCCCTGCATAAAAATATTAGTGGTGTTGTTACTGGATTAGTAATCCAGAGACCCAGGATAATACTCTGGGGACCCGAGTTCGAATCCCACCACGCAGATGGTAAAACCTAAATTCAATAAAAATCTGGAATTTTAAGTCCAATGGTAGCCATGAAATGATGGTCGTAAAAAAAGCCCAGCTGGCTCACTCATGACCTTTAGGGAAGGAAATCTGTTGACCATTTCTGGCCTGGCCTAGAGGTAACTCCAGACCTACAGCAATGTGGTTGACACTGAAATATCCTCACAGATGAGCAATAAATGCTGGTCCATTCAGTGACACCCACATCCCATGAACAAATTAAACAATAATTGCAGAGACATATTTAAAAGGACGTGTAACTATCGTGAAAGGTTGAACAAGCTGGTGGCACCCGGAGGAAACCCACGCAGACACGGGGAGAACGTGCAGACTCCGCACAGACCCAAGCCGGGAATCGAACCCGGGACCCTGGAGTTGAGAAGCAACTGTGCTAACCACTGTGCTGCACCGCCCACTAGGCAGATTTCTACTTGGTTAATTAACTGGGTCACTGTCCATGTGGAGTTTGCACATTCTCCCAGTGTTTGCGTGGGTTTTGCCCCCACAACCTAAAGAGATGTGCAGGGTGTTTTGTTATGTTCTTGACGTAGCAGAAGCTGCTTCCTTGATGTGCATTCTGACAGAGGTTCAGACTTGGAGATAGCTTTAACACATTTATTAAACTATTAACAATTCTCCTACTTGGATTCAACTCTACTGTTAATCCTGCTATAGCTACTCAGACTGACGAACCAGTCTGCTACAATCCACGTGGTGGGTGTGATGTTCAATCCACCCTGTGTCTGTACTCACTGAGTGTCTCCACTGGAAAGAGACTGAGCATGTGTGCTGTGTCCTTTTATATGGGTTGGTGTAATGCCCCCCCTGTGGTAGTGTCACCTCTGTGTGCATCGTGAATGCCCATTGGTCGTGCCCTATCTTACTGACCTATTGGTTGACTCTCTGTGTGTCATGTCTCTGGTGCTCCCTCTAGTGTCTATCTAGGTGTAGTGTATGTACATTAACCCTTTGTGTACTCACAGTGATGTATATCACCACACAGGGTAGGTGGATTGGTCACACTAAATTGCCCCTTAATTGGAAAAATTAATTGGGTACTCAAAATTTACCCCCCCCCCCCCAGGTGTCGATGACGTCATTGCGCGGGGTATGGCGGCGCTGTTAATTACGCTGAGACGGGGCGGAGCGTTGGTGTCCATGACGTCACTGTGCGTCACAGTCGCCACTCCGATGACGCCCTTGCGGGGCACGGCCTCGGTGCAGATTACGGGCACGGTCGCGCTGTTGAAGACGCACTGACGAGGCACGGTGGAGCCCCTGATTGCGGTCGTGCATTCGGGGAGCACGGTCGCGGACTTCACGCAATTGCGGGTGACGGTCGCGCCCATGATGATGCAGATAGGGAGCCCGGTCGCGCGGTTGATGACGCCATTGCGGGGCACGAGCGCACCGCCGGTGAGGCCGGGAGCAGGATGGCCGCCTCGCTGCTGTTGGACGGCGTCTCCCGGCTGCTGCGGCCCGGGGACGGAGACGGGGGCCCACAGCCGGCCCAGCACCAGCACCTGGCCGAGCGGGTCAGGCAGCTGAGGGGCCAGAGGCTGCTGCAGGCCGAGGTAACCCCCCCACCACCCCGGGGAGGCGGAGGAGCAATTGGTCCACGAGGCCCCCCCCCCCCCCATCCCCCTCCCCCCCCATGCCCCCTCCCCCCATCCCCCTCCCCCCCCCATGCCCCCGCCCCCCCATGCCCCCGAGCCCCCTCCCCCCCCCCAGCCCCCGCCCCCCCCATGCCCCCGCCCCCCCCCAGCCCCCGCCCCCCCCCCCATGCCCCCGCCCCCCCCAGCCCCCCAGCCCCCGCCCCCCCCTGCCCCCGAGCCCCCGCCCCCCCCAGCCCCCGCCCCCCAGCCCCCGCCCCCCCCCCCAGCCCCCCGCCCCCCCCCCCATGCCCCGCCCCCCCCATGCCCCCGCCCCCCCCCCCAGCCCCCGCCCCCCCCAGCCCCGCCCCCCCCCAGCCCCCGCCCCCCCCCCCCCAGCCCCCGCCCCCCCCCCCATCCCCCGCCCCCCCCCCGCCCCCGCCCCCCCCCCCTCCCCCCGCCCCCCCCACATGCCCCCGCCCCCCCCCACATGCCCCCGCCCCCCCCCACATCCCCCGCCCCCCCCCCCATCCCCCGCCCCCCCCAGCCCCCCGCCCCCCCCCACAGCCCCCGCCCCCCCCACAGCCCCCTCCCCCCCCCACATCCCCCGCCCCCCCCCACAGCCCCCGCCCCCCCCCCCACAGCCCCCCTCCCCCCCCCCACAGCCCCGCCCCCCCCCACAGCCCCCTCCCCCCCCCACAGCCCCCGCCCCCCCCCACAGCCCCCGCCCCCCCCCACAGCCCCCTCCCCCCCCCACAGCCCCCGCCCCCCCCCACAGCCCCCGCCCCCCCCCACAGCCCCCGCCCCCCCCCACAGCCCCCCGCCCCCCCCACATCCCTCCCCCCCCCCCCTCATCCCCGCCCCCCCCCCACAGCCCCCACATGCCCCCCCCCACAGCCCCGCCCCAGCCCCCGCCCCCCCCCAGCCCCCGCCCCCCCCAGCCCCAGCCCCCTCCCCCCCCCAGCCCCCTCCCCCCCCAGCCCCCCGCCCCCCCATCCCCCGCCCCCCCAGCCCCCTCCCCCTCCCCCCCCATGCCCCCGCCCCCCCCAGCCCCCGCCCCCCCCAGCCCCCGCCCCCCCACCAGCCCCCTCCCCCCCAGCCCCCCCATCCCCGCCCCCAGCCCCCGCCCCCCCCAGCCCCCTGCCCCCCCCAGCCCCCGCCCCCCCCAGCCCCCGCCCCCCCCAGCCCCTCCCCCCCCCCATGCCCCCGCCCCCCCCCCAGCCCCCGCCCCCCCCAGCCCCCTCCCCCCCCACATCCCCCGCCCCCCCCACAGCCCCCGCCCCCCCCACATCCCCCGCCCCCCCCACAGCCCCCGCCCCCCCCACAGCCCCCGCCCCCCCCACATCCCCCGCCCCCCCCACAGCCCCCGCCCCCCCCACATCCCCCGCCCCCCCACATCCCCCGCCCCCCCCCATCCCCCGCCCCCCCCACATCCCCCGCCCCCCCCCCACATCCCCCTCCCCCCCCACAGCCCCCGCCCCCCCCCACAGCCCCCGCCCCCCCCCCACATCCCCCTCCCCCCCCCACAGCCCCCTCCCCCCCCACATCCCCCGCCCCCCCCCACAGCCCCCTCCCCCCCCACAGCCCCCGCCCCCCCACATGCCCCCTCCCCCCCCCCCACATCCCCCTCCCCCCCCCCCACATCCCCTCCCCCCCCCCCCCACATCCCCCTCCCCCCCCCCCCACATCCCCCTCCCCCCACATCCCCCGCCCCCCACATCCCCCTCCCCCCCCCACATCCCCCTCCCCCCCCCACATCCCCCTCCCCCCCCCCACATCCCCCTCCCCCCCCCACATCCCCCTCCCCCCCCCCCACATCCCCCTCCCCCCCCCACATCCCCCTCCCCCCCCCACATCCCCCTCCCCCCCCACATCCCCCTCCCCCCCCCCACATCCCCCTCCCCCCCCCACATCCCCCTCCCCCCCCCCACATCCCCCTCCCCCCCCACATCCCCCTCCCCCCCCCACATCCCCCTCCCCCCCCCACATCCCCCTCCCCCCCCCACATCCCCCTCCCCCCCCCACATCCCCCTCCCCCCCCCCACATCCCCCTCCCCCCCCACATCCCCCTCCCCCCCCCACATCCCCCTCCCCCCCCCCGCACCGTCTCCCCCCCCCGCACCGTCTCCCCCCCCGCACCGTCTCCCCCCCCCGCACCGTCTCCCCCCCCCCGCACCGTCTCTCCCCCCCCCGCACCGTCTCCCCCCCCCGCACCGTCTCCCCCCCCGCACCGTCTCCCCCCCCCGCACCGTCTCCCCCCCCCGCACCGTCTCCCCCCCCGCACCGTCTCCCCCCCCCGCACCGTCTCCCCCCCCCGCACCGTCTCCCCCCCCCGCACCGTCTCCCCCCCCCGCACCGTCTCCCCCCCCCGCACCGTCTCCCCCCCCCGCACCGTCTCCCCCCCCCGCACCGTCTCCCCCCCCCGCACCGTCTCCCCCCCCCGCACCGTCTCCCCCCCCGCACCGTCTCCCCCCCCCGCACCGTCTCCCCCCCCCGCACCGTCTCCCCCCCCCGCACCGTCTCCCCCCCCCGCACCGTCTCCCCCCCCCGCACCGTCTCCCCCCCCGCACCGTCTCCCCCCCCCGCACCGTCTCCCCCCCCCGCACCGTCTCCCCCCCCCGCACCGTCTCCCCCCCCCGCACCGTCTCCCCCCCCCCGCACCGTCTCCCCCCCCCGCACCGTCTCCCCCCCCCGCACCGTCTCCCCCCCCGCACCGTCTCCCCCCCCCGCACCGTCTCCCCCCCCCCGCACCGTCTCCCCCCCCCGCACCGTCTCCCCCCCCCGCACCGTCTCCCCCCCCCGCACCGTCTCCCCCCCCCGCACCGTCTCCCCCCCCCCCCGCCCCCCCCCGCACCGTCTCCCCCCCCCGCACCGTCTCCCCCCCCCGCACCGTCTCCCCCCCCCGCACCGTCTCCCCCCCCCGCACCGTCTCCCCCCCCCGCACCGTCTCCCCCCCCCGCACCGTCTCCCCCCCCGCACCGTCTCCCCCCCCCGCACCGTCTCCCCCCCCCCGCACCGTCTCCCCCCCCCGCTCCCCTCCCCTAGCCACCTCCCCAATCTACCCTCAGAACCTCCTTTCACAGTTGCTGCAAAGTCTTGGCCTTTGAAAGTCCTGTCAATCTCTTGCCTGAACTTAAATGCTTTCTCTTTCAGAATTTGTCAGATCTTGGAGGCTTGATTGGCATCAGCAACTCCAATCTCCGATCTGTCAAAACCAGGTAACGGTCACGAGCAGTAGCTTGCCTCTGTCTGAACTCGTGCGAGGGCGACTGTGTCTGCACATGTTAATTTGGGTCCCTGGCACATGTATCACAAAAAGCTAATCCGCAACACAGCAAGAGTGGAGCGGGAGAATGGGAGTCCACACCTTACATACTGTGTCTGATTTTCTGAATGAAGCCGGTGGCACTCTTGCATTGGAAGCAGTGAAGGTTCACTCGCCGAATTCCGGGGTATTGTAAATTGACGTTTACAATAACGTAGTATCCCTACAGTGCAGAACGAGGCCATTCGGCCCATCGGGTTCACACCGAAATTGTGAAAGTGCACCTTGCCTAGACCCACACCCCCGCCCTATCCCGGTAACCCCACCTAATTTAGCATGGCCAGTCCACCTAACCTTGTTCATCTTTGGACTGTGGGAGGAAACCCACGCAGGCACTGGGATAAAGTGCAAACTCCACACAGACAATCACCTGAGGTTGGAATGTAACCTGGGTCCCTGGTGCTGTGTGGCAGCAATGCGAACGCAGTGTACCGCCCCTATAAGAGCAGCGGGGTTACGACAGAGCAGTATAAAACGCTGGTTAGGCTGCAGCGAGAGTGTGTAGTTCTCGTCGCCACACTATAGGAAGGATGTGGCGCTGGAGAGGGTGCAGGGGAGATTCACCAGGATGCTGCCTGGGCTGGAGCGTCTCAGCTATGGGGAGAGGCTGGTTAGGCCGGGGTTGTTTTCCTTGGAGCAGAGAAGGCTGAGGGGGGATCTTATCGGAGTGAACATAATTAAGAGGGACATTGTTAGGGTGGATAGGAGGAATTTTCCCCCTTAGTAGAGGGTCAGTAACCAGGGGGCATAGATTTACGGTCAGGGCAGGAGATTTTAGGGGGGGGTTTAAGGGAAAACCTTTTCACCCAGAGGGTGGTGGGAATCTGGAACTCGCTGCCTGAAAGGGGGGTCGAGGCAGGAACCCTCACAACATTTAAGAAGCATTTAGATGAGCACTTGAACCACCACCACCACACACCCCAGATGGAAAGAGGCGGGAAAGGTGGAGGACCACCTCGAGAAACTGGGCCTGGTGAAACTCTCTATCAGCAGGTCCAGGCAGCAGGCAACCGAGGGGGTCGTCCGGCTGGACTGTCTGCCCCGTTACGCGGCCGGGTGTCCCTGGAGGGGGTGCATGTGGTGACTACGGGCACCATGGAGGTCCTCCATGCCCAGTGGGCACCGCAGGGGCTGGATTGCTCTATCAACCCTCTTAATCACATTTTGACTTGATGTTGGCAATTTTTCAGTGCTCTTTGGGCAGTGCCCTCTGCCAGGTGCGACCCCTTTTAATTTGGCCTTGATTTTGTTTCTTTTAATACAATTAGTTGGATCAACCTTAAAATGCTGCAAGGCTATGGACTAAGTGCTGGGAATGGGATTAGAATAGATCGGTTCTAGATGGCTGGTGCAGACCCGATGGGCCATAGGCCTCTTTTTGTTGCTGTAAAACTCGTGAGAGGTGATCTTTTTGAAGCATAAGATTCTGAGAGGATGTTTCCCCTCCTATGGGTCGAAATCTAGGGAACATCATTTGAAAATAAGGGGTCTCAATTAAGATGGAGATGAGCGAGATTTTCTCTGATAGTCCTTAGTGTTTGGAATAGTGTCACCCAGAGAGCAGTTAAGGCGGGATCACTGAATATATTCAAGGCCGCGTTCGAATTTTGAAGTCTCGGGTTATGGGGGGAAACGTGAAGTTCAGGCTACAATCCGATCAACCATGATCTTATTGACTTGTGGAGCAGGCTGGATACTTTGAGGAATTGTAGTTAGTCCTAGCTAAGGCCATCATGGGACATCTCAGTGCGATACAGGTGATGTAATTAAAGGGAGGAGCCAGGTCTGTCTAGTTTTTGGCAGTTTGCAGTAGGATTCGAGTCTGGCAAATAAGAAGGATGTTCAGGCTGTTCCTGAAAGGGGCTCTCTCCAAAGGTCTGCAGAGAACAGCAAGTAACCCTGATTGCTAACTTTATTTATGAGTGGATTTTGAACTCTATTGGGTTGCTTAGTTGGAATATATATTAGAGGCAGGTGTAGATAGTGAGTAAAGATTGTTTTTCCTTTTTATTCAAGAACTGTTTAGCTGTTAATTGTAAAGCTAATTCTTTGATGTTAATGCAGTTAATTCTGTGTTTAAATTCAAATTTATTTTAACATGAAAGATACAAGTTGGTCAGAGTCATCACTCCTGGAGTGAAGTATCCTTTATCACAGTTCTACAAATTGAAAAATTGTTTGGGGTTTCTGGTCCAATATCCCAACAAAAACTGGGGTCTGGTCCGATATCCCAACAAAAACTGGGGTCTGATCCACTTTCCGAACACGTACCCGTTCCATCGTCCCAAGATTGAGAGATTAAAGGTGTGCTACTGTATTCAGTTCAGGTTTAGCCAGTGCTGTTGACCTGTTGTTGCTTCTCTCTGCCCGCCCCCCCCCGCCCCATAGATTCGAAGGGGTTTGCCTGCTGGCTCTGCTGGTAGCCGACAGTCCCACGGATACGTTCCAGGACCAGTGCATCTCATGGCTGCGGACTGTGCAACACACAATCCAGGTAAGCAGCGGGCTCCCGGGCTGCCGTTCAAAGACATCTCTCGTCCCTCCGCCCTCAGAGAGGAGGCAGTGCAAACTGCCAAAAACTACAGACGGCCCTGGCTCCTCCCATTAATTACATCTTCTGTATCTCTCTCTCCTTCCTTGTTCCAGTCCCAGGACCCCCAGACGACGATAGAGGTGGCCATCTGGGCGCTGCGCGACCTGCTGAAGTACTCGGCCCAGCTTCCGGAGCTAGCCCGGGAGGTGGCAATGAATCACATCCCCACCATTGTCACCTCGCTGCTGGGGTTGAAGCCTGAGGTGAGCCCCAGATTGCAGCACAAGCAATCTCCGTTTTTCCTGATAAAAGGCCTACGGCACGAGACCGGCAGTAGAGTGCGTTTCGGATCTCGGGAGTCTTTATAACACATGGGCAGAGGTGAAGCCACGTTTCTCCCTACTCCCCTGTGCCTCTCACTAACACAGTGAAGTGGCTGGTACCCTGGATTGAACAGGCGCGGGATCACCTACACTGCTCTGCTACAGAAGAGTGGCTGAGCTTTTATAAATAGGGAGGGCTTCGGGACAACAGGCGAGGGAAGACTAGCCCCTTCTAGTTGGTGAATGGGGGGGGGGGTGAGTGTTATTGGTTTTTAACATGGGCACAGAGATTCGCTTTGTGTCTGCCGAGCGATGCCTTCAGCCAGAGCTGCATCCCCATGGATCAGTTCAGTCCGACATCCAGCGTGTCTTTCCTGAGCGGAACAATGTATGAAATACGAGTATTACACCAGCGAGAGGGATTAGTTTGGGATTGATACAGGGCTATGGGAAGGGAATGGGGCAGTGGGATTAGTCCGGGATTGACACAGGGCTATGGGGAGAGAGCGGGGCAGTGGGATTAGTTTGGGGATTGAGACGGGGCTATGGGGAGAGTGGGGCAGTGGGATTAGTTTGGGGATTGATACAGGGCTGTGGGGAGAGAGTGGGGCAGTGGGATTAGTTTGGCGTTTGATACAGGACTCTGGGGAGAGTGGGACAGTGGGATTAGTTTGGTGATTGATGCTGGGCTATGGGGAGAGTGGGATTAGTTTGGGGATTGATACAGGTCTATGGGGCGAGAGTGGGGCAGTGGGATTAGTTTGGGGATTGATACAGGGCTATGGGGAGAGTGGGGCAGTGGGATTAGTTTGGGGATTGATACAGGCTATGGGGAGAGAGTGGGGCAGTGGGATTAGTTTGGGGATTGATACAGGGCTGTGAGGAGAGCAGGGCAGTTGGATTAGTTTGGGGATTGATACAGGGCTATGGGGAGAGTGGGGCAGTGGGATTAGTGTGGGGATTAATACAGGGCAATGGGGAGAGAGCGGGGCAGTGGGATTAGTTTGGGGATTGATACAGGGCTGTGAGGAGAGAGCAGGGCAGTGGGATTAGTTTGGGGATTGATACAGGGCTGTGAGGAGAGCAGGGCAGTGGGATTAGTTTGGGGATTGATACAGGGCTATGGGGAGAGAAGGGGCAGTGGGATTAGTTTGGGGATTGACACAGGGCTTTGGGGAGAGTGGGGCAGTGGGATTAGTGTGGGGATTAATACAGGGCAATGGGGAGAGAGCGGGGCAGTGGGATTAGTTTGGGGATTGATACAGGGCTGTGAGGAGAGCAGGGCAGTGGGATTAGTTTGGGGATTGATACAGGGCTGTGAGGAGAGAGCAGGGCAGTGGGATTAGTTTGGGGATTGACACAGGGCTATGGGGAGAGTGGGGCAGTGGGATTAGTTTGGGATTGATACAGGGCTATGGGGAGAGAGCGGGGCAGTGGGATTAGTTTGGGGATTGATACAGGGCTGTGGGGAGAGAGTGGGGCAGTGGGATTAGTTTGGGGATTGAGACAGGGCTGTGAGGAGAGAGCAGGGCAGTGGGATTAGTTTGGGGATTGACACAGGGCTATGGGGAGAGTGGGGCAGTGGGATTAGTTTGGGATTGATACAGGGCTATGGGGAGAGAGCGGGGCAGTGGGATTAGTTTGGGGATTGATACAGGGCTATGGGGAGAGAGTGGGGCAGTGGGATTAGTTTGGGGATTGAGACAGGGCTATGGGGAGAGAGCGGGGCAGTGGGATTAGTTTGGGGATTGATACAGGGCTATGGGGAGAGTGTGCGGCAGTGGGATTAGTTTGGGGATTGATACAGGGCTATGGGGAGAGAGTGGGGCAGTGGGATTAGTTTGGGGATTGATACAGGGCTATGGGGAGAGAGTGGGGCAGTGGGATTAGTTTGGGATTAATACAGGACTATGGGGAGAGTGGGGCAGTGGGGTTAGTTTGGGGATTGATACAGGGCTGTGGGGAGAGTGTGCGGCAGTGGGATTAGTTTGGGGATTGATACAGGTCTATGGGGAGAGAGTGGGGCAGTGGGATTAGTTTGGGGATTGATACAGGGCTATGGGGAGAGAGCGGGGCAGTGGGATTAGTTGGGTATTGATACAGGGCTATGGGGAGAAACCGAGCAGTGGGATTAGTTTGGGGATTGATACAGGGCTATGGGGAGAGAGTGGGGCAGTGGGATTAGTTTGGGGATTGATACAGGGCAATGGGGAGAGAGCGGGGCAGTGGGATTAGTTGGGGATTGATACAGGGCTATGGGGAGAGAGTGGGGCAGTGGGATTAGTTTGAGGATTGATACAGGGCTATGGGGAGATAGTGGGGCAGTGGGATTAGTTTGGGGATTGATACAGGGCAATGGGGAGAGAGCGGGGCAGTGGGATTAGTTGGGGATTGATACAGGGCTATGGGGAGAGAGTGGGGCAGTGGGATTAGTTTGGGGATTGATGCAGGGCTATGGGGAGAGTGTGCGGCAGTGGGATTAGTTTGGGGATTGATACAGGTCTATGGGGAGAGAGTGGGGCAGTGGGATTAGTTTGGGGATTGATACAGGGCAATGGGTAGAGAGTGGGGCAGTGGGATTAGTTGGGGATTGATACAGGGCTATGGGGAGAAGCGGAGCAGTGGGATTAGTTTGGGGATTGATACAGTGCTATGGGGAGAGTGGGGCAGTGGGATTAGTTTGGGGTTTGATACAGGGCTATGGGAAGAGTGGGGCAGTGGGATTAGTTTGGGGATTGACACAGGGCTATTGGGAGAGTGGGGCAGTGGGATTAGTTTGGGGATTGATACAGGTCTATGGTGAGAGAGTGGGGCAGTGGGATTAGTTTGGGGATTGATACAGGTCTATGGGGAGAGTGGGGCAGTGGGATTAGTTTGGGGATTGAGACAGGGCCATGGGGAGAGAGCGGGGCAGTGGGATTAGTTGGGGATTGATACAGGGCTATGGGGGGAGAGAGCGGGGCAGTGGGATTAGTTTGAGGCTTGATACAAGGCTATGGGGAGAGTGGGGCAGTGGGATTAGTTTGGGGATTGATACAGGGCTATGGGGAGAGAGTGGGGCAGTGGGATTAGTTTGGGGATTGATACAGGGCTATGGGGAGAGAGTGGGGCAGTGGGATTAGTTTGGGGATTGATACAGGGCTATGGGGAGAGAGCGGGACAGTGGGATTAGTTTGGGGATTGATACAGGGCTATGGGGAGAGTGGGGCAGTGGGATTAGTTTGGGGATTGATACAGGGCAATGGGGAGAGAGTGGGGCAGTGGGATTAGTTTGGGATTGATACAGGGCTATGGGGAGAGAGTGGTGCAGTGGGATTAGATTGGGGATTGATACAGGGCTATGGGGAGAGAGTGGGGCAGTGGGATTAGTTTGGGGATTGATACAGGGCTATGGAGAGAAGCGGAGCAGTGGGATTAGTTTGGGGATTGATACTGGGCTATGGGGAGAGTGGGGCAGTGGGATTAGTTTGGGGATTGACACAGGGCTATGGGGAGAGTGGGGCAGTGGGTTTAGTTTGGGGATTGACATAGGGTATGGGAGAGCAATGACAGTGAGATTAGTTTGGGATTGTTACAGAACATGGGCCAGTGGGATTATTTTTTTATTTAATCTTGTAGGTTGTGAGCATCACTGGTTGGATCAGCATTTGTTACCCTTCCCTAATTGCTCCTTGAGAAGGTGGTGGGTGAGCCGCCGCCTTAAATCGCTGTCGTCCTTGAGGTGTCGGTATGCCTACTGTGCTGTTAGGGAGGGAGTTCCAGGATTTTGACCCAGCGACAGTGAAGGAACGGCCGATATATTTTCCAGTCACGATGGAGGAGGTGGTGTTCCCGTGTGTTAGCTGGTAGAAATCGGGGGTTTGGAAGATAATGTCGAAGGAGTCTTAGTGAGTTGCTGCCGTGCATCTTGTAGACGGTACACACGGCTGCCGCTGTGCGTCGGTGGTGGAGGGAGTGAATGTTTGTGTGAAGGGGGAGCCAATCAAGCGGGGCTGCTTTGTCCTGGATGGTGTCGAGCGTCTTGAGTGTTGGAGCTGAGCTCATCCAGGCAAGTGGATAATATGGGATTGAAGCAGGGATGTGGGTAGCAGTGAGAGTAATTTGTGATTGCTGATGCTATAGGAAGAGAGCGAGGCGGTGGGTTTAATTTGGGGTGGATTCAGGACTCGTGAAGAGAGCGGGACAGCGGGATTAATTTGGGATTAAAAAATTCCGATGGGTAAGAGACCGATTCGTCAATCTCTCCCGATGATATTTGCAGGCTCTCCGGTCTCACAGCCTCTTGCCGAATGTTTTCCTGCAGTTTCTCCGGTGCATTCGTCCTTAACTTCCTCTGCGTTAGCAGTATTCCACCCCAGTGATCGTCCTGTGACGATCTCGGCAGGATTGGCCGACTCCATTTTTTTTTTTTTTAATGATTAATACATTCAATAAAGTTTCTGTTCCTGACGGGTTTAACCTTGTGTAAGTGAAAGTATGGGAGATGTGTCTAATGCCCTGCCTTTTCTTTTTCCAGTGTCATCGGGCAGCCATGGAAGGGATGAAGGCTTGTATGACATTTTATCCCCGAGCTTGCGGATCCCTGCGGGTAAGGAATCTTCCTGTGGTGTGCACATCACACCCCCTTAAAGGCAGCAGCAACTTGCTTTGTTTAAAGCTGACCATCTGCCCCCTCCCAAAACTCGCAGCTTGGTTATTTTGATATCTCAGGCCAGTGGCATTCAGTTTCTCAATTTCCAATGCGCGGTAAGGTGAGATTCTCTTTCCAAATTGTGCAACCCAGTAAGGTGATGCAGACTAGTCCTTCAGAGATATGGTGGTATGTGGAGGGTGAAAGTCAACACTGGGGTACAGTACTGGTGGGGACAGGTCTGTCACTGTATAACACTGGGGTACAGTACTGGTGGGGACGGGTCTGTCACTGTATAACACTGGGGTACAGTACTGGTGGGGACGGGTCTGTCACTGTATAACACTGGGGTACAGTACTGGTGGGGACGGGTCTGTCACTAACACTGGGGTACAGTACTGGTGGGGACGGGTCTGTCACTGTATAACACTGGGGTACAGTACTGGTGGGGCAGTTCTGTCACTGTATAACACTGGGGTACAGTACTGGTGGGGCAGGTCTGTCACTGTATAATACTGGGGTACAGTACTGGTGGGGATGGGTCTGTCACTATAACACTGGGGTACAGTACTGGTGGGGATGGGTCTGTCAGTGTATAACACTGGGGTACAGTACTGGTGGGGCAGGTCTGTCACTGTATAATACTGGGGTACAGTACTGGTGGGGATGGGTCTGTCACTATAACACTGGGGTACAGTACTGGTGGGGATGGGTCTGTCAGTGTATAACACTGGGGTACAGTACTGGTGGGGCAGTTCTGTCACTGTATAACACTGGGGTACAGTACTGGTGGGGCAGGTCTGTCACCGTATAACACTGGGGTACAGTACTGGTGGAGACGGGTTTGTCACTGTATAACACTGGGGTACAGTACTGATGGGGACGGGTCTGTCACTGTATAACACTGGGGTACAGTACTGGTGGGGATGGGTCTGTCACTGTATAACACTGGTACAGTACTGGTGGGGACGGGTCTGTCACTGTATAACACTGGGGTACAGTACTGGTGGGGACGGGTTTGTCACTGTATAACACTGGGGTACAGTACTGGTGGGGACGGGTCTGTCACTGTATAACACTGGGGTACAGTACTGGTGGGGACGGTCTGTCACTGTATAACACTGGGGTACAGTACTGGTGGGGATGGGTCTGTCACTGTATAACACTGGGGTACAGTACTGGTGGGGACGGGTTTGTCACTGTATAACACTGGGGTACAGTACTGGTGGGGACGGGTCTGTCACAGTATAACACTGGGGTACAGTACTGGTGGGGACGGGTTTGTCACTATAACACTGGGGTACAGTACTGGTGGGGACGGGTCTGTCACTGTATAACACTGGGGTACAGTATTGGTGGGGACGGGTTTGTCACTATAACACTGGGGTACAGTACTGGTGGGGACGGGTCTGTCACTGTATAACACTGGGGTACAGTACTGGTGGGGTCGGGTCTGTCACTGTATAACACTGGGGTACAGTACTGGTGGGGATGGGTCTGTCACTGTATAACACTGGGGTTCAGTACTGGTGGGGACAGGTCTGTCACTGTATAACACTGGGGTACAGTACTGGTGGGGACGGGTCATTCACTGTGTAACACTGGGGTACAGTACTGGTGGGGACGGGTCTGTCACTGTATAACACTGGGGTACAGTACTGGTGGGGACGGGTCTGTCACAGTATAACACTGGGGTACAGTACCAGTGGGGACGGGTTTGTCACTATAACACTGGGGTACAGTACTGGTGGGGACGGGTCTGTCACTGTATAACACTGGGGTACAGTACTGGTGGGGACGGGTTTGTCACTATAACACTGGGGTACAGTACTGGTGGGGACGGGTCTGTCACTGTATAACACTGGGGTACAGTACTGGTGGGGTCGGGTCTGTCACTGTATAACACTGGGGTACAGTACTGGTGGGGATGGGTCTGTCGCTGTATAACACTGGGGTACAGTACTGGTGGGGAGGGGTCTGTCACTGTATAACACTGGGATACAGTACTGGTGGGGAGGGGTCTGTCACTGAATAACACTGGGATACAGTACTGGTGGGGACGGGTCTGTCACTGAATAACACTGGGGTACAGTACTGGTGGGAACGGGTCTGTCGCTGTATAACACTGGGGTACAGTACTGGTGGGGACGGGTCTGTCACTGTATAACACTGGGGTACAGTACTGATGGGGACGGGTCTGTAACTGTATCACACTGGGGTACAGTACTGGTGGGGATGGGTCTGTCACTGTATAACATTGGGGTGCAGTACTGGTGGGGACGGGTCTGTCACTGTATAACACTGGGATACAGTACTGGTGGGGACGGTCTGTCACTGTATAACACTGGGGTACAGTACTGGTGGGGACGGGTCTGTCACTGTATAACACTGGGGTACAGTACTGGTGGGGACGGGTCTGTCACTGTATAACACTGGGGTACAGTACTGGTGGGGACGGGTCTGTCACTGTATAACACTGGGGTACAGTACTGGTGGGGACGGGTCTGTCACTGAATAACACTGGGGGACAGTACTGGTGGGGACGGGTCTGTCACTGTATAACACTGGGGTACAGTACTGGTGGGGACGGTCTGTCACTGTATAACATTGGGGTGCAGTACTGGTGGGGACGGGTCTGTCACTGTATAACACTGGGGTACAGTACTGGTGGGGACGGGTCTGTCACTGTATAACACTGGGATACAGTACTGGTGGGGAGGGGTCTGTCACTGAATAACACTGGGATACAGTACTGGTGGGGACGGGTCTGTCACTGAATAACACTGGGGTACAGTACTGGTGGGGAGGGGTCTGTCACTGAATAACACTGGGATACAGTACTGGTGGGGACGGGTCTGTCACTGAATAACACTGGGGTACAGTACTGGTGGGAACGGGTCTGTCGCTGTATAACACTGGGGTACAGTACTGGTGGGGACGGGTCTGTCACTGTATAACACTGGGGTACAGTACTGATGGGGACGGGTCTGTAACTGTATCACACTGGGGTACAGTACTGGTGGGGATGGGTCTGTCACTGTATAACATTGGGGTGCAGTACTGGCGGGGACGGGTCTGTCACTGTATAACACTGGGATACAGTACTGGTGGGGACGGTCTGTCACTGTATAACACTGGGGTACAGTACTGGTGGGGACGGGTCTGTCACTGTATAACACTGGGGTACAGTACTGGTGGGGACGGGTCTGTCACTGTATAACACTGGGGTACAGTACTGGTGGGGACGGGTCTGTCACTGTATAACACTGGGGTACAGTACTGGTGGGGACGGGTCTGTCACTGAATAACACTGGGGGACAGTACTGGTGGGGACGGGTCTGTCACTGTATAACACTGGGGTACAGTACTGGTGGGGACGGTCTGTCACTGTATAACATTGGGGTGCAGTACTGGTGGGGACGGGTCTGTCACTGTATAACACTGGGGTACAGTACTGGTGGGGACGGGTCTGTCACTGTATAACACTGGGGTACAGTACTGGTGGGGACGGGTCTGTCACTGTATAACACTGGGGTACAGTACTGGTGGGGACGGGTCTGTCACTGTATAACACTGGGGTACAGTACTGGTGGGGATGGAGCTGTCACTGTATAACACTGGGGTACAGTACTGGTGGGGACGGGCCTGTCACTGTATAACACTGGGGTACAGTACTGGTGGGGACGGGTCTGTCAGTGAATAACACTGGGGGACAGTACTGGTGGGGACGGGTCTGTCACTGTATAACACTGGGATACAGTACTGGTGGGGACGGGTCTGTCAGTGTATAACACTGAGGTACAGTACTGGTGGGGACGGGTCTGTCACTGTATAACACTGGGATACAGTACTGGTGGGGACGGGTCTGTCACTGTATAACACTGGGTTACAGTACTGGTGGGGACGGGTCTGTCACTGTATAACACTGGGGTACAGTACTGGTGGGGACGGGTCTGTCACTGTATAACACTGGGGTACAGTACTGGTGGGGACGGGTCTGTCACTGTATAACACTGGGGTACAGTACTGGTGGGGCCGGGTCTGTCGCTGTATAACACTGGGGTACAGTACTGGTGGGGACGGTCTGTCACTGAATAACACTGGGGGACAGTACTGGTGGGGACGGGTCTGTCACTGTATAACACTGGGGGACAGTACTGGCGGGGACGGGTCTGTCACTGTATAACACTGGGGTACAGTACTGGTGGGGACGGGTCTGTCACTGTATAACACTGGGGTACAGTACTGGTGGGGACGGGTCTGTCACTGTATAACACTGGGGTACAGTACTGGGTGGGGACGGGTCTGTCACTGTATAACTCTGGGGTACAGTACTGGTGGGGATGGGTCTGTCACTGTATAACACTGGGGTACAGTACTGGTGGGGACGGGTCTGTCACTGTATAACTCTGGGGTACAATACTGGTGTGAAAGTGTTTGTCACTGTACAACACAATTTTACATCTTTGGGTACGACGGGATCGCTGAGGAGCCAATGCTGGGCGATCACTCCAGTGAAATAGCATTGTAGCAGCCGGGGAATTCTCCAGATGATTGAAATGTAACATGCTTCCCTTTGTGCCAACAGGGTAAACTGGCTGCTTATTTCCTCGGTAAACTGGATACCGCAAGTCCGCATGTCCAGGAGGTAAGCATAGAGCCCCTGAGAGGAGAAACGTGGCCTCGATGCAATGTATCCGAGTGGCGGCACCTCTGACAGTGCGGCACTCCCCCAGTGCTGCGCTGGGAACGTCAGTTTGGGTCGATGTGCAGATGCCTCCAGAGCGACTCATGGAGACAGCACGGTTTTATCACAGATGCCGTTGAATGTTAAATCGCTGCTGGATATACTAGGATCATGCGGCCATTCAACCGTCCCAGACCATATCTGCCCACCTTAGTTCTTTAAATCTAAATACCCGTTGAAAACACCAACATTAATATGGCTTAAAATCCTCAGCTGACCGCTCTAACCTTGGCAACGTTTCACAGATATTCCAGATCTCCACTTCCCTTGTGCTTCCCCACACCTCCCCTCTTCCCACCCTTCCCCGAAGGGCCTAGCTCTACTTTTAAGGTTATACCCGCCCCCCCCCCCCCCCCCCCCCTTGTTCTGAACTACTCCCCACGCCGGATCAAGTGGTGCCTGTCGAGTGTTTAAACCTGTCACCTTCATTTGATTGCACCTAATACTTCATGCTTGGCGCAGAGTGTAATTTTGACGACCGTGTTCCTCTAAGCCTTTCCCTGATGTAATTGTTTTGTTGGGATCCGTTGAGGGTCCTGGGCATCTGCTGGCTTTGGGCGGGCCTTTTTTTAGTCGGCAAGAGGGTGACCTGTGAGCAAGATCTCTTTTACTACAGCTCCTGGTTTCATAGTTATTACTGTTACTGCTGTTCTGCTGACTTCCTGGTAAACCTTGTTATTTATTTATATAAAGAAGTTCCTCCAAAGCACCATATTGACTCCTTCCTTTGTGGTCTCAAGTTACCGCAATGCTGGAGGATGCAAGCCTGGTCCCTGTTACTTGCCCTTTGTAATTTATCGGGAGATAGTGGTAATGTCATTAGACATCTAAAGCAAATGTCCAGGCGTCTGCGCTGTCGACATCTGACCACGGTCGTGGGTAGAATTAAAACTAAAGCAATTAACGTGTTCAATTAATTAATATAAATCTGGAATTGGCCACGGAACTATCATCGATGGTTGTACAAACCCATCTGATTCAGTAATGTCCCCTTTAGGGAAGGAAATCTGCTGGCCTTACCCCGGTCTCACCTACATATGGCTGCAGACCCGCACACAGCGATGTGGTTTGACTCTTAACTGCCCCTCTGAAGTGGCCGAGCCAGCCGCTCGATTGAAAGGGCAATTAGGGGTGGTAACCCGATGTTGGGCCTCGCCAGTGAGGCTCACCTGCTATCAAAAGAGACAAGGTGCCCTTTCAACCCTCCAGTATTCTGGTGACATTACTGCAGTGAGACCGAGTGGGTAATTCGCCGAGGGAGCTCGGATATGTGGAACGGGTCGAATGGCGCGCGGCTGCATTGTGCAATATCTCATTCTACATTTTGTTCTAATGATACTGCTCTCTCTCTCTCCGTCTCTCTCTTTCCTCCTCCCCTTCTCCAGCTGGCCTGCCAATGCTACGTGTTGCTGCCGGGGCTTGGCACTGGATTCGCCCAGGGTATGAAGTACGCAGAGTCCTGGGCGCAGCAGCTGCACTGCCTCCTCGCCACCCTGCACGGCCTGGTGGAGCAGCTGTACGAAGAGGCAGAAACCGGTGAGTGCCAGTCCAGTGCGTTCTGCCACCGTGCAGTGGAGCTGGAGCGAGTGGGCAGGAAATAAAACTTGGCCGCTGGAGTTTAATGTGGGGGGGGAAATGACCACTTTGGCAGGGAGAGCAGAACAGAATGTTATTGAAATGGAGGCTGACCGACCGCCGAACCCTACGGGTACCATAAACACAGGAGCAGAATTAGGCCACTCAGTCTATCGAGTCTGCTCCGCCATTCAATCATGGCTGATATTTTTCTCATCCCCAATCTCCTGCCTTCTCCCCATAACCCCTGATCCGCAGCACGGTAGAACAGTGGGTAGCACTGTTGCTTCACAGCTCCTGGGTCCCAGGTTCGACTCCCGGCTTAGGTTACTGTCTGTGCGGAGTCTGCACATTCCCCCCCCGTGTCTGTGTGGGTTTCCTCCGCGTGCTCCGGTTTCCTCCTACAGGTCCCGAAAGACATGCTTGTTAGGTAA
Organism: Scyliorhinus torazame; assembly: GCF_047496885.1. Lineage (NCBI taxonomy): Eukaryota > Metazoa > Chordata > Chondrichthyes > Carcharhiniformes > Scyliorhinidae > Scyliorhinus > Scyliorhinus torazame. The sequence continues at coordinate 14,972,145 of NC_092737.1, forward strand.
TTCTCCCTCTTGTGTACCCGAACAGGTGCCAGAATGTGGCGACTAGGGGATTTTCACAGTAACTACATGCAGTGTTAATGTAAGCCTACTTGTGACAATATATTAATCAAGAACCTATCTATCTCTGTCTTAAAGACACTCAGTGATTTGGCCTCCACAGCCTTCTGCGGCAAAGAGTTCCACAGATTCACCACCCTCTGGCTGAAGAAATTCCTCCTCATCTCTGTTTTAAAGGATCGTCCCTTTAGTCTGAGATTATGTCCTCTGCTTCTAGTTTTTCCTACAAGTGGAAACATCCTCTCCGCGTCCACTCTATCCAGACCTGGGGCTGTTTAGCACACTGGGCTAAATCGCTGGCTTTGAAAGCAGACCAAGGCAGGCCAGCAGCACGGTTCAATTCCCGTACCAGCCTCCCCGAACAGGCGCCGGAATGTGGCGACTAGGGGCTTTTCACAGCAACTTCATTGAAGCCTACTTGTGACAATAAGTGATTTTCATTCATTTCACCTCTCAGTATCCTGTAAGTTACAATAAGATCCCCCCTCATCCTTCTAAACTCCCAAGAGTACAGACCCAGAGTCCTCAACTGTTCCTCATACGACAAAGTCTTCATTCCAGGGAGCATTCTTGTGAACCTCCTCAGGACCCCCTCCAAGGCCGGCACATCTTTGGGTACGGAGGGGTCTCGGTACATGAATCACAAAGCCAACAAGTAATTGGGAAGACAGACAGAATGTTTATCGCCAGGAGCACGGCATATAAAAGCAGGGCAACCTCGCCCGTAGTACAGGCTCTTCGTACGACCACACTGGGGCACCGTGCACTGTTTTGGTCGCCTTGTTTAAGCAGGGCGCACACTTGCAACGGAGGCAGTTCAGAGAAGGCTCACCCGGCTGATCCTTGGGGCGGAGGGGCTTATCTTGTGTGCAAAGGTTGAGCAGTTTGGGGCTAGGCTCGTTGGGGTTCAGAAGAACGTGAGGTGGTCTTCGTGCTGACCGGGATGACTAAGAGGCGGTGCCCAAAGTGACGATGGATCTTGGTGTTGCGCTGGTGGAGATTGCCCAGCAGCAGGAATGTTGATACAGGCACAAATGTAAGATAATTGTGAAAAGAGGCAGCTGAGAATTTGCTTTAACGCAGCCGATTGTTGTAACCTAAAAGGCTCTCCCTGAAATGGTCATGGATTCAGAGTCTCAGGAACGTTCCAAAAGGGGATTGGGTAAATACTGGAAAAGGAAAGATATGCAAGGCCACACGGAATGAGCAGAGGATAGTGAGGCTCATTGAAATGCTCTTTCTAAGAATCACAGGCAAATGATGTACCGTAGGAATATTTTATTTATTTGAACGCTTCTCTCTCAGGGAGGCTGCCTTCGTCAATTTACTCCTTTACTTTGTGCAGTAATGGTTCTGAAATCTGCAGGTTTAATACTGACGCCCCTCCCGGCCTCGATCTCTCTTTGCCACAGATCCGGTGCGTTACGAGGGCCCCGGCGTCGACCTGCCCCTGCCCGTGCTGAGCGACAGCGACCCCTTCTGCGTGCTGCGTCTGAGGCAGAGGTTCTCCGCGCTGAGCAAGTGCCTCTCGCTGCTTCTCAGGTACGATTCCCCCCCCAACAATGCCTGTTCACCGGTAAATTAAGCTGGGGTCGAGCAGCGAGTACCTCACGAGAAAGAGCTCGCATTCATATCGAGCCTTTACGCGACCTCAGGGCGCTCCGCAACAAATGGGAAAGTGCGTTTGGAATGAGGTCACCTCTACAGTCGCAATTCCCTCTGATTTCTCTTGTGTGGTCTGTCGGGTGCACTGTGAGGTTTGCCCACTCCCGCCCAGCTCTGAGGAAGCGTTTGCTATGTTGCAGGAAACATGCCGGCCAACAATACAGTGCGGCACAGTGACACAGTGGTTAGCACCGCTGCCTCACAGCGCCAGGGACCCGGGTTCAATTCCAGCCTTGGGTGACTGTCCGTGTGGAGTCTGTATGCTCTTCCCCCATGTCTGCGTGTGTTTCCTCCGGGCGCTCCGGTTTCCTCCCACAGTCCAAAGATGTGCAGGTCAAGCGGATTGGCGCGCTCAATTGCCCCTTAGTGTCCAAAGATTAGGTGGGGTTACAAATGGGGGGTTGGGCCTGGGTAAGATACTCTTTTGGAGGGTCGGTGCAGACTCAATGGGCTGACTGGCCTCCTGTGCTTTAGGGATTCTATGATTCAACCTGCACACTACAAACGCAATGTGATAGCCAGACAATCTCAATGCCGAGGGATAAATTGTGGACAAGACACCAAATCAGGAACAATGGCCATGAGATGTCTTGTGTCCAGCTGAAAGGACACATGGGGCCGTTGATTCAGTGGCTCACCGAGAGAGAGAACACATCAGTGCGGTCCAGTACATCCTCGATAGCACTGGGACTGTCGGCCTGAATCTTTATGCTGGAGTCTTCTGACCCGCCAGGTGAGAGAGTTACTGGGTCACGACTAAGTGCTGGGGCGGGCACCAGACTGGGGAAGAAGGAGTGTGAAGGAAGCGAGGAACAGTGGCTGCAGTTCTCTCTGCCCCCACCAGCACAGGTCCGTCGTTCTAGCGTCCCAGTCTTGGGTGTGCTGATGGGCCAGAGGGTTCCGCGTCGGCACGGTTTGGGGGGGGGGGGGGGGGGGGGGTGCAGGCAGGGGAGGGGGTTTAAGCCCCCTGCTGCCATATGTGGCAGCGTAATTATTACAGTGTTGAAGTTCCCTCGCTCAGCTCCTTTTAAAACAACGATGTAATGTGTGAGCCTTCTGCCCGGCCTGTCCCGTTGGACAGACGGTTGAAGATCTCTTTCCCCCCACCCCCCCGACTGATGGGGCCTCAATAAACTTCTGGCAACTTGGCACTCCCTCAGTCCTGCGCTGGGAGGGTGCTTTGTGCCTGAGACCCACAGACTGGCAGTCAGCGGGGCATGTAGACAGGAAGGCGTAACAGGGCATGTGGGCATCAGGAGACACCAGCTTGTACTGGCATGAAGTGTTTCGACAGTAAAAAAAAAAAAAAAAAAACAATTTGTTAACGACGTGAAACACCCCAAGTCGTTTCCCAGGGCGGTTCTAAAGCTAAATTTGATCCCAAGCCATTTAAGGCCATAGCAAATCCTCAGCAGCACAACTGTTGGTGAGATATTGCAGCGTTGGTTCCAGGAGTTTGGGAGATTGAAACATACAAGATCCTGAGGGGTCTTGACAGGGTGGATTTGGAGAGGATGTTTCCTCTTGTGGGGGTCTGTAGAACTCGGGATCACTTTAAAAATAAGGAGTCGCTCATTTAAAACCGAGATGAACCATCGAATCCCTACAGTGCTAAGGAGGCCATCCGACCCTCTGAAAGAGGCCCACTCCCCTGCCCTACCAACGTAACCCCACCTAACCTGCACATCTTTGGACACGGAGGGACAATTTATCACGGCCAATCCACCAAACCTGCACGTCGTTGAACTGTGGGAGGAAGCCGGAGCACCCGGAGGAAACCCACGCACACACTGGGAGAATGTGTAAATTCCGCACACAGTCACCCAAGGTTGGAATCGAATCCGGGTCCCTTTGCTCTGAGGCAGTGGTTCTAGCCACAGTGCACCCCTGAGGCGAAATGTTTTCTCTGAGGGTCATTAGTCTTTGGAACTCTCTCTAGGGGAGTCTTTGAATATTTCTTAAGCAGAGGTGGATAGATTGCTGATAAGCGAGGTCGGGGTCAGTGTTCTGTGGGGGGGGGGGGGGGGGGGGGGGGGGGCGGATGCAGATTTGCTCTCAAATCAGCCAGGATCTTATTAACTGGAGGTGCAGGCCCGAGGCCTGAATGGCCTACTCCGACTCGTTGTTCGTGTGACCACATTACTGCTCCCTTTCACTTTGTGATGGTCATGAGTAGCCCAAGGCTTAGGGGGGTGCTGGTTAATAGGGTGCCTGGCAGTGGCGATAATCCCGGTCGCATGTTTAGTGCTTTTCTCGGGTTGTTTGCGCACCTTATCCGTCGCTTTTATTGAATGATATTAGTTCCGGGGGTGTAAAACTTGTCTTCCCTGCCTCCACCTGTTGACATCTGACCCTCTCTCCTCCTCCTCACTTCAGTTCGGATTTCCCGGTGCCCGTGAAGCTGCCGCTACAGGATGTCTTGAATTTGGTTTGCCGGGTCTTGAACATCAGCACCAAGAACATGGTAAGGAAACGGGCCCTGCCGGCACCCCCCTCTACCTCGGGTGGCTCTCTTCAATTGGAAGACCTTCGCGACTTGTCGGCACCCTCCAGCGGGACTCCCCGGCCCCTCCCACACATCTGAAAACCTATCCGCACCCCCCTCTCCTCTCAGTTGTCCATTACCTTCAGGTATCCCTTTGAAAACGCAGGTACCCAAATATTAAAACTTGTCGCGTCCCCATTCTGCCTCTTATTTTGGGTCAATAAAATCTAAAGCGCCCGCCCGTGCCTGCTCAGGAATCTCCTGCAAAATGCGAATGTTCCTGGGCACCTTTTGAGGTGCCTTTTGAGTTGAGGCTGCTGCAAATCATTTTCAAAATTTACCCCCAGGTGCAGATTTCAGATCTGCCCTGCTCACTTGCAAGTTGCCGCGAGGCCGCATTACAAAGTGCAAGACGGTGGCGCCCCCCCCCTCAGTCTGTGCCTCTGCTGCCGCAGGCACGCTGGGCGTCGTAGCTCTTCCAAGGCCTTTCATCGCTTCGATTCCGCCGACAGGCGGCCTCCCAACAACTTTGTCTTTGTCACCCTCAGTTGGCACAGCGGTTAGCACTGCGGTCTCACAGCACCTGGGACCCGGGTTCGATTCCGACCTCGCGTGACTGTCTGTGTGGAGTTTGCACGTTCTCCCCCGTGTCTGCGTGGGTTTCCTCCCGCAGTCCAAAGATGTGCAGGTTAGGTGGATTGGATATGCTAAATTGTTTCTCGGGGGGGGGGGGGGATTGGGCCAAGATAGTGGGCTATTCTCAGAGGGTCGGTGCAGACTCGATGGGCCGAATGGCCTCCCGCACTGTAGGGATTATATAATATGCAGATGAACCTTTGCTTTCACCTACACAGAATATGTACTGCAGCAATATAAGAATATATACACCTCATCCCACCAGTACAACCTCCTTTATACCTCCGTGAGAGTTTCACCCTTGTTGCACCATGGGAAGCTGTTAATTAGAAGTCCCGTCTTAAGTTCTGACCGCTCTCGCCTCCCACCGTAACTTTGCGCTCCGTGCCGTGAATGGACTTGTTTTGAAAGTTGCAGTTTTCGCTTCGTCCCGACGCTGTTGTGATGCAGTGTGAAATGTCTGTTTGGTCCTCCGGAAAAATGTTTCTTCTTCTCTCTTCCTGACCCTTTGTTGCAGAGCTGGGTGGGCGAAGGGCCGCTGAGAATGCTGGTCCTGCCGACAATCCACTGCGACACCCTGGAGCTCCTGTCGTGTCTCATCACCGTGTAAGTGCAAAGAAAACCCTTCACTCAGCTCAGTGGGACACTCGCCTGGGCCTCGCACACGAGAGACCCCGAGCAAATGGGGCCTGGGGAAGGATCTTTTACAGCGCACAAGGAGACTGCTCGGGTCGTCATGTGGCAGCCCTTTGGTCGAGCTGTTCTGGTGGCGTTGATCTCCCGCCTCTTTCCCCCCCCCCCCCCCCCCCCCAGTAATTTCCTCGCAAATTTTCCCCTTTCCCCATTACGTTTTGCAAGTTCCACCCCGCCTCTTCAGCTTTAAACAAAGGTTCTACTTGTAGGCACTTGCCGCTGGAGCTTGTTAATTAGTGAATTGGATTAGGCCAGTTTTCAGAGGCGAGATTCACAGTATAAAAGTGATCCCCTACAGTGCAGACTTTGTTTGTACTGAGTGCTGAATTTGGTGCATTTGAGTGCTATAGTGAGAGTTTGGTGACTGAGGGAGTTAGGTGAGGAGGGAGTAAGGTGCTCCTTTCATTTTGTTTCCTACATTTCCGCAAAGAGCGAGAAGGGAGCCAGGAGTTTACAGAGAGTGCAGCTGACTGGGAAGAGAGTCGGAGGGTGGGAGGTCCAGTTGGTCCACAGGGCAGCTATATTCTGTAAGGTAAGAGGGGATGGAGGCTAGGCCAGTTGCATGCTCATCCTGTAGGATGTGGGTGGTGAGGGATACCACCGGTGTCCCCGCTGACTATACCTGCGTGAAGTGCACCCAATTCCAGCTCCTCCGAGACCATGTTAGGGAACTGGAGCTGGATGAACTTCGGATCATCCGGGAGGCAGAGGGGGTTATAGAGAAGAGTTACAGGGAGATAGCCTCACCCAAGGTACAGGAGTAGCTGGGTTACAGTCTGGGGAAAGAAAACAAACAGGCAGACAGTGCAGGGATCCCTCGTGGCCGTTCCCCTTCAAAACAGTATACCGTTTTGGATGCTGTTGGGGGGGGGGATGACCTACCGGGGGAAGGCCCTAGTGGTCAGGTCTCTGGCACTGAGTCTGGCTCTGGGGCTCAGAAGGGAAGGGGGGAGAATAGAAAAGCAATAGTTGTAGGAGATTCAATGGTTAGGGGAATAGATAGGAGATTCTGTGGTCGCGAGCGAGACTCCCGGAAGGTATGTTGCCTCCCGGGTGCCAGGGCCAGGGATGTCTCGGATCGTGTCTTCAGGATCCTTAAGGGGGAGGGAGAGCAGCCGGAAGTCGTGGTGCACATTGGTACCAACGACGTAGGTAGGAAAAGGGGTGTGGAGGTAATAAACAAGTTTAGGGAGTTAGGCTGGAAGTTAAAAGCCAGGACAGACCGAGTTGTCATCTCTGGTTTGTTGCCGGTGACATGTGATAGCGAGGCTATGAATAGGGAGAGAGTGCAGTTGAACACGTGGCTGCAGGAATGGTGTAGGAGGGAGCGCTTCAGGTATTTGGATAATTGGAGCGCATTCTGGGGAAGGTGGGACCTGTACAAGCAGGACGGGTTGCATCTGAACCAGAGGGGCACCAATATCCTGGGAGGGAGGTTTTCTAGTACTCTGCGGGAGGCTTTAAACTGGTTTGGCAGGGGAATGGGAACCGGATTTGTAGTCCAGCAACTAAGGTAGCCGATATTCAGGACGCCAAAGCGTCCACGGAAACTTGGATAGAAGTGGGGCAGAAATGGTTGTTGGAGGTCCCTGGTTATAGATGTTTCAATAAGATTAGGGAGGGTGGTAAAAGAGGTGGGGGGTGGCAATAAGATTAGGGAGGGTGGTAAAAGAGGTGGGGGGTGGCATTGTTAATTAGAGATAGTATAACAGCTGCAGAAAGGCAGTTCAAGGAGTATCTGCCTACTGAGGTATTATGGGTTGAAGTCAGAAATAGGAAAGGAGCAGTCACCTTGTTAGGAGTTTTCAATAGGCTCCCCAATAGTAGCAGAGATGTGGATGAACAGATTGGGAAACAGATTTTGGAAAGGTGCAGAAGTCACAGGGTAGTAGTCATGGGTGACTTCAACTTCCCAAACATTGAGTGGAAACTCGTTAGATCAAATAGTTTGGATGGGGTGGTGTTTGTGCAGTGTGTCCAGGAAGCTTTTCTAACACAGTATGTAGATTGTCCGACCAGAGGGGAGGCCATATTGGATTTGGTACTTGGTAATGAACCAGGGCAAATGATAGATTTGTTAGTGGGGGAGCATTTTGGAGATAGTGACCACAATTCTGTGACTGTCACTTTAGTAATGGAGAGGGATAGTGCGTGCAACAGGGCAAGGTTTACAATTGGGGGAAGGGTAAATAAGATGTTGTCAGACAAGAATTAAGTGCATAAGTTGGGAACATAGGAAGGACACAAGTGAAATGTGGAACTTGTTCAAGGAACAGGTACTACATGTCCTTGATATGTATGCCCCTGTCAGGCAGGGAAGAGATGGTCGAGTGAGGGAACCATGGTTGACAAGAGAGGTTGAATGTTTTGTTAAGAGGAAGAAGGAGACTTATGTAAGGCTGAGGAAACAAGGTTCAGACAGGGCGCTGGAGAGATACAAGATAGCCAGGAGGGAACTGAAGAAAGGGATAAGGAGGGCTAAGAGATGGCATGAACAATCTTTGGCAGGTAGGATCAAGGAAAACCCCAAGGCCTTTTACACGTATGTGAGAAATATGAGAATGACAAGAGCAAGGGTAGGTCCGATCAAGGACAGTAGCGGGCGATTTGTGTATTGAGTCTGAAGAGATAGGAGAGGCTTTGAACGAGTACTTTTCTTCTGTATTTACAAATGAGAGGTGCCATATTGTTGGAGAGGACAGTGTGAAACAGACTGGTAAGCTCGAGGAAATACTTGTTAGGAAGGAAGATGTGTTGGACATTTTGAAAAACTTGAGGATAGACAAGTCCCCCGGGCCTGACGGGATATATCCAAGGATTCTATGGGAAGCAAGAGATGAAATTGCAGAGCCGTTGGCAATGATCTTTTCGTCCTCACTGTCAATAGGGGTGGTACCAGGGGATTGGAGAGTGGCGAATGTCGTGCCCCTGTTCAAAAAAGGGACTAGGGATAACCCTGGGAATTACAGGCCAGTTAGTCTTTCTTCGGTGGTAGGCAAAGTAATGGAAAGAGTACTGAAGGATAGGATTTCTGAGCATCTGGAAAGACACTGCTTGATTAGGGATAGTCAGCACGGATTTGTGAGGGGTAGGTCTTGCCTTACAAATCTTATTGAATTCTTTGAGGAGGTGACCAAGCATGTGGATGAAGGTAAAGCAGTGGATGTAGTCTTCATGGATTTTAGTAAGGCATTTGATAAGGTTCCCCATGGTAGGCTTATGCAGAAAGTAAGGAGGCATGGGATAGTGGGAAATTTGGCCAGTTGGATAACAAACTGGATAACCGATTGAAGTCCGAGAGTGGTGGTGGATGGCAAATATTCAGCCTGGATCCCAGTTACCAGTGGCGTACCGCAGGGATCAGTTCTGGGTCCTCTGCTGTTTGTGATTTTCATTAATGACTTGGATGAGGGAGTTGAAGGGTCAGTAAATTTGAGACGATACGAAGATTGGTGGAGTTGTGGATAGTAAGGAGGGCTGTTGTCGGCTGCAAAGAGACATAGATAGGATGCAGAGCTGGGCTGAGAAGTGGCAGATGGAGTTTAACCCTGAAAAGTGTGAGGTTGTCCATTTTGGAAGGACAAATATGAATGCGGAATACAGGTTTAATGGTAGAGTTCTTGGCAATGTGGAGGAGCAGAGAGATCTTGGGGTCTATGTTCATACATCTTTGAAAGTTGCCACTCAAGTGGATAGAGCTGTGAAGAAGGCCTATGGTGTGCTCGCGTTCATTAACAGAGGGATTGAATTTAAGAGCCGAGAGGTGATGATGCAGCTGTACAAAACTTTGGTACGGCCACATTTGGAGTACTGTGTACAGTTCTGGTCACCTCATTTTAGGAAGGACGTGGAAGCTTTGGAAAAGGTGCAAAGGAGATTTACCAGGATGTTGCCTGGAATGGAGAGTAGGTCTTACGAGGAAAGGTTGAGGGTGCTCGGCCTTTTCTCATTAGAACGGAGAAGGATGAGGGGCGACTTGATAGAGGTTTATAAGATGATCAGGGGAATAGATAGAGTAGACAGTCAGAGACTTTTTCCCACGGGTGGAACAAACCATTACAAGGGGGACATAAATTTAAGGTGAATGGTGGAAGATATAGGGGGGATGTCAGAGGTAGGTTCTTTACCCAGAGAGTATTTTGGGGTTCAGAAACACCTTCCCTTCCTGCCTGTCTACCCCCCCTACCCTTCCTGACTGTCTCCCCCCCCCCTTCCCTTCCTGACTGTCTCCCCCCCTTCCCTTCCTGCCCGTCTCCCCCTTCCCTTCCTGCCCGTCTCCCCCTTCCCTTCCTGCCCGTCTCCCCCTTCCCTTCCTGCCCGTCTCCCCCTTCCCTTCCTGCCCGTCTCCCCCTTCCCTTCCTGCCCGTCTCCCCCTTCCCTTCCTGCCCGTCTCCCCCTTCCCTTCCTGCCCGTCTCCCCCTTCCCTTCCTGCCCGTCTCCCCCTTCCCTTCCTGCCCGTCTCCCCCTTCCCTTCCTGCCCGTCTCCCCCTTCCCTTCCTGCCCGTCTCCCCCTTCCCTTCCTGCCCGTCTCCCCCTTCCCTTCCTGCCCGTCTCCCCCCTTCCCTTCCTGCCCGTCTCCCCCCTTCCCTTCCTGCCCGTCTCCCCCCTTCCCTTCCTGCCCGTCTCCCCCCTTCCCTTCCTGCCCGTCTCCCCCCTTCCCTTCCTGCCCGTCTCCCCCCTTCCCTTCCTGCCCGTCTCCCCCCTTCCCTTCCTGCCCGCCTCCCCCCTTCCCTTCCTGCCCGCCTCCCCCCTTCCCTTCCTGCCCGCCTCCCCCCTTCCCTTCCTGCCCGCCTCCCCCCTTCCCTTCCTGCCCGCCTCCCCCCTTCCCTTCCTGCCCGCCTCCCCCCTTCCCTTCCTGCCCGCCTCCCCCCTTCCCTTCCTGCCCGCCTCCCCCCTTCCCTTCCTGCCCGCCTCCCCCCTTCCCTTCCTGCCCGCCTCCCCCCTTCCCTTCCTGCCCGCCTCCCCCCTTCCCTTCCTGCCCGCCTCCCCCCTTCCCTTCCTGCCCGCCTCCCCCCTTCCCTTCCTGCCCGCCTCCCCCCTTCCCTTCCTGCCCGCCTCCCCCCTTCCCTTCCTGCCCGCCTCCCCCCTTCCCTTCCTGCCCGCCTCCCCCCTTCCCTTCCTGCCCGCCTCCCCCCTTCCCTTCCTGCCCGCCTCCCCCCTTCCCTTCCTGCCCGCCTCCCCCCTTCCCTTCCTGCCCGCCTCCCCCCTTCCCTTCCTGCCCGCCTCCCCCTTCCCTTCCTGCCCGTCTCCCCCCTTCCCTTCCTGCCCGTCTCCCCCCTTCCCTTCCTGCCCGTCTCCCCCCTTCCCTTCCTGCCCGTCTCCCCCCTTCCCTTCCTGCCCGTCTCCCCCCTTCCCTTCCTGCCCGTCTCCCCCCTTCCCTTCCTGCCCGTCTCCCCCCTTCCCTTCCTGCCCGCCTCCCCCCTTCCCTTCCTGCCCGCCTCCCCCCTTCCCTTCCTGCCCGCCTCCCCCCTTCCCTTCCTGCCCGCCTCCCCCCTTCCCTTCCTGCCCGCCTCCCCCCTTCCCTTCCTGCCCGCCTCCCCCCTTCCCTTCCTGCCCGCCTCCCCCCTTCCCTTCCTGCCCGCCTCCCCCCTTCCCTTCCTGCCCGCCTCCCCCCTTCCCTTCCTGCCCGCCTCCCCCCTTCCCTTCCTGCCCGCCTCCCCCCTTCCCTTCCTGCCCGCCTCCCCCCTTCCCTTCCTGCCCGCCTCCCCCCTTCCCTTCCTGCCCGCCTCCCCCCTTCCCTTCCTGCCCGCCTCCCCCCTTCCCTTCCTGCCCGCCTCCCCCTTCCCTTCCTGCCCGCCTCCCCCCTTCCCTTCCTGCCCGCCTCCCCCCTTCCCTTCCTGCCCGCCTCCCCCCTTCCCTTCCTGCCCGCCTCCCCCCTTCCCTTCCTGCCCGCCTCCCCCCTTCCCTTCCTGCCCGCCTCCCCCCTTCCCTTCCTGCCCGCCTCCCCCCTTCCCTTCCTGCCCGCCTCCCCCCTTCCCTTCCTGCCCGCCTCCCCCCTTCCCTTCCTGCCCGCCTCCCCCCTTCCCTTCCTGCCCGCCTCCCCCCTTCCCTTCCTGCCCGCCTCCCCCCTTCCCTTCCTGCCCGCCTCCCCCCTTCCCTTCCTGCCCGTCCTCCCCCCTTCCCTTCCTGCCCGTCTCCCCCCTTCCCTTCCTGCCCGTCTCCCCCCTTCCCTTCCTGCCCGTCTCCCCCCTTCCCTTCCTGCCCGTCTCCCCCCTTCCCTTCCTGCCCGTCTCCCCCCTTCCCTTCCTGCCCGTCTCCCCCCTTCCCTTCCTGCCCGTCTCCCCCCTTCCCTTCCTGCCCGTCTCCCCCCTTCCCTTCCTGCCCGTCTCCCCCCTTCCCTTCCTGCCCGTCTCCCCCCTTCCCTTCCTGCCCGTCTCCCCCCTTCCCTTCCTGCCCGTCTCCCCCCTTCCCTTCCTGCCCGTCTCCCCCCTTCCCTTCCTGCCCGTCTCCCCCCTTCCCTTCCTGCCCGTCTCCCCCCTTCCCTTCCTGCCCGTCTCCCCCCTTCCCTTCCTGCCCGTCTCCCCCCTTCCCTTCCTGCCCGTCTCCCCCCTTCCCTTCCTGCCCGTCTCCCCCCTTCCCTTCCTGCCCGTCTCCCCCCTTCCCTTCCTGCCCGTCTCCCCCCTTCCCTTCCTGCCCGTCTCCCCCCTTCCCTTCCTGCCCGTCTCCCCCCTTCCCTTCCTGCCCGTCTCCCCCCTTCCCTTCCTGCCCGTCTCCCCCCTTCCCTTCCTGCCCGTCTCCCCCCTTCCCTTCCTGCCCGTCTCCCCCCTTCCCTTCCTGCCCGTCTCCCCCCTTCCCTTCCTGCCCGTCTCCCCCCTTCCCTTCCTGCCCGTCTCCCCCCTTCCCTTCCTGCCCGTCTCCCCCCTTCCCTTCCTGCCCGTCTCCCCCCTTCCCTTCCTGCCCGTCTCCCCCCTTCCCTTCCTGCCCATAACACCATGGCCGATCCTCTATCTCAACGACATGCTCCTGCGCTCTCCCAATACGTCTTTAGGGTCTAGCAATCTACCCATTTCCTTCTTAAATATATTCAGTGGCTTGGCCTTCTGTAAAGAGGATTCCACGGGTTCCACCACACATGTTCCTCCTCAGTCTGTATCCTGGAACTGTGATTTCCCCTTGCCCCAGATTCCCTTCCATCAAGTGTCTCCAGCCCTGTCAGATTGGTGTGCATTTCAGTGAGATGCCCCCCCTCATTCCTCTACTCTTTATTGAAATGTGGGCAATACTGGTTGGCCAGATGGGCCACCGTTTATTGCCCACCCCTAATTACCACCTCCGAGGGCGTCTGTAGGCCAGACCCGGTACGGAAGGCAGATTTCTTTCCCTAAAGGCCAGGTGTGGTTTCAGGAGGTCTGAGGTTCAGTCATGGCATGCTCTGTATTTACGTGCGGGCTGTCGCCTGGAGCTGTGGATAGCGATGGTCAGATGTTCTCCCGTCATGCGGAGCAGGAATCTCTCGCTCTCTTCTCGCCTGCCATTGACGGAGTTGCCAGTTGACACAGGACCGACTGACACAGAAATGTGCATCGGCCGTGTGGCAGAGGCAGATTCAGCGACACCAGAGTTCTATACGGAAAGTGCCGAAACTTGGGACAGCCATGAAATATTTACAATGTTGGTTCCTGCCTGCCTGTCTCTCCCCCCTTCCTGCCTGCCTGTCTCTCCCCCCTTCCTGCCTGCCTGTCTCTCCCCCCCTTCCTGCCTGCCTGTCTCTCCCCCCTTCCTGCCTGCCTGTCTCTCCCCCCTTCCTGCCTGCCTGTCTCTCCCCCCTTCCTGCCTGCCTGTCTCTCCCCCCTTCCTGCCTGCCTGTCTCTCCCCCCTTCCTGCCTGCCTGTCTCTCCCCCCTTCCTGCCTGCCTGTCTCTCCCCCCTTCCTGCCTGCCTGTCTCTCCCCCCTTCCTGCCTGCCTGTCTCTCCCCCCTTCCTGCCTGCCTGTCTCTCCCCCCTTCCTGCCTGCCTGTCTCTCCCCCCTTCCTGCCTGCCTGTCTCTCCCCCCTTCCTGCCTGCCTGTCTCTCCCCCCTTCCTGCCTGCCTGTCTCTCCCCCCTTCCTGCCTGCCTGTCTCTCCCCCCTTCCTGCCTGCCTGTCTCTCCCCCCTTCCTGCCTGCCTGTCTCTCCCCCCTTCCTGCCTGCCTGTCTCTCCCCCCTTCCTGCCTGCCTGTCTCTCCCCCCTTCCTGCCTGCCTGTCTCTCCCCCCTTCCTGCCTGCCTGTCTCTCCCCCCTTCCTGCCTGCCTGTCTCTCCCCCCCTTCCTGCCTGCCTGTCTCTCCCCCCCTTCCTGCCTGCCTGTCTCTCCCCCCCCTTCCTGCCTGCCTGTCTCTCCCCCCCCTTCCTGCCTGCCTGTCTCTCCCCCCCCTTCCTGCCTGCCTGTCTCTCCCCCCTTCCTGCCTGCCTGTCTCTCCCCCCTTCCTGCCTGCCTGTCTCTCCCCCCTTCCTGCCTGCCTGTCTCTCCCCCCTTCCTGCCTGCCTGTCTCTCCCCCCTTCCTGCCTGCCTGTCTCTCCCCCCTTCCTGCCTGCCTGTCTCTCCCCCCTTCCTGCCTGCCTGTCTCTCCCCCCTTCCTGCCTGCCTGTCTCTCCCCCCCTTCCTGCCTGCCTGTCTCTCCCCCCTTCCTGCCTGCCTGTCTCTCCCCCCTTCCTGCCTGCCTGTCTCTCCCCCTTCCTGCCTGCCTGTCTCTTCCCCCCTTCCTGCCTGCCTGTCTCTTCCCCCCTTCCTGCCTGCCTGTCTGTCTCTCCCCCCTTCCTGCCTGCCTGTCTCTCCCCCCCTTCCTGCCTGCCTGTCTCTCCCCCCTTCCTGCCTGCCTGTCTCTCCCCCCCCCCCCTCCTTCCTGCCCGCCTGTCTCCGCCCTGCCCCCCCCCCTTCCTGCCTGTCTGTCTGTCCCCCCTTCCTGCCTGTCTGTCTGTCCCCTACGTGTCAGGTTGAAAACTGATGCCCCGGGTTGTGACGTTGGTTGTCTTGGGTCCACAGGTGCAGGAAGCATCTTCTGCGCTTCGCGGACGTCATCTGCAGGCTCTTCCCCCAGCTCCTGACTACATGGGGCACGCCGCGCGACGGAGCCGTACCCGGACAGGAGAAAGCCTACAGGTCAGATCGTGCAAAGTTCTCATTCCGGGTTGGGGGTGTTGTGTAAGCAGTGCCGAGACGGTCAGAGGGAGGGGGTTGGGGAAGCGCGGAGGACTCCCGTTCGTGACTCCCTCGTTCACTGGTTCGCTTAGCCTCTGTCCACCACGTCATCCATTGCTTGGCCCGAATGTTCACTTATCCCGGGATTTAAAAATGTGAGCCAACTTTAGGAAATGCCAAAATGCAAGTTTCAAGCAGGAAGCTGCCAGTGTGCGCCGTCTAGCCTTGTTTCCGCGTGGGGTGCGGCTTGTTGACGTGTTTAATCCCTGATCACGCTTCACCTCCAGTCTCGAGTACAGCTCCGTAAATGACAAATTTTAAGCTTCTCTTGTTTTGCTCAACAATCCCCCCCCCCCCCCCCCCCCCCCCCCCCCGATGACTTTCTGTTCAAATGCATCAAAAACATCGTTGATGCTTTCCACCCATAAAGTTTTAGGATGGTACCTGTCTTAATTGACTTCCAACCTGAAGCACGTCCGTTCGCGATTTTGCCGTTGCCGAGGTTTCATGGGGGTGCAAGTCTGGCAAGCGGGACCTTTACAGTAATTTCTCTCGCCCCGCCGCCCTCACGGTCTATCCCTTTTTTTTTTTTTGCCCTTCTTTCCGCCTTCCCCGCTTTCCGATCGACTGGGGGGGGAAACGCTCTGGAATTCCCTCCCTAAACCCCTCAGATCAACCTTAAACCGGCGCCGGAGACCAGGTTCGCTTGACCAAGCTTTTTTGTCCTGCGGCTTGGAGCCATGCTTAAACGCTCCTGTTGAAGCGCCTGTTCTAAAGGCGCCAGGTAAATGCAAGTTGTTGGAGGTGCGCCCACTCCTCAGTTTGAAAGTGAGCAAGGCAAACACTGCCTTGTGGATGTTCTTCAACGTGATCTTTCTTGGGGATGCGGGTGTCACTGGGCTGGGTCAGCATTTGTTGCCCGTCGAGTCTGCACTGATCCTCTGAAAGTACACCCTGCCCAGGCACACTCCCCCCTGCCTCATCCCCATCATCCCACCTAACCTTTGGACACAAAGGGACAATTTAGCACAGTCAATCCACCTAGCCTGCATGTCTTTGGGCTGTGGGAGGAAACCCACGCAGACACGGGGGAGAACATGCAAACTCGACAAAAACAGTCACCCGAGGCCGGAATCGAACCCGGGTCCCTGACGCTGTGAGACAGCAGTGCTAACCCACTACCCGCGAGTTCAGCGACATTAGCCTCAGGCCGGTGTCTTCCCCCCCCCCCCCTCGAGCGACGGGATTCTCCTTCATCTGCTCTGCTCTATTTTTCCTCACGTCTCGCTGGCTCTGGTAACCGCTCACACGGCAGGTTTTCTTTTGCCACCCAGGGCCTCGCATCAGATTGAGGGCGTGCCTCCTTCAGAGTGTAGGAGAGTTGATGGGGATGCAAGCCGTTCTGATGGGTTAAGTTTCACTGGTGACTGTTGGACCTCGGGAACAGGAGGAGGCCATTCAGCCCACCGAGCCTGATCCTCCATTCAATAAGAGAGGATTCAAAATGCTAACGGCCCTCTGAGGGAAGAAATCCTTGCTCATCTCCCGTCTTAGAAGGGACTCCCCTTATTTTGAAATTGTGTCCAGTTAGTTCCAGATTTCCCCCCGCTAGAGGGCGCATTCTCTCCTCCAGATGCCCTGTCAAAGCCCCCTCCGAACCTTGCATGTCTTAATAAGATCAGCGCTCATTCTTCTAAATTCCAACGGGTAGAGGCCCAACCTGCTCACCCCTGTGACTTGGGCGAGGGAAGTGAATGCGCTGTTGCCAAGTTTGCAGCTGATGCAAAGATATGTGGGAAGGGAAGAGGTGAGGATGACACAGAGGGATAGAGACAAGTTAGGTGAGTGGGCAAAAACTTGGCCGATGGGGTATAATGTAGGAAAATGTGAAACTGTGCACTATGGTAGGAAGAATAAAGGAGCTGAATATTATTTAAATGCCTTACAACACCAGGTTAAAGTCCAAAAGGAGCTGTGCTCTGAAAGCTCGTGATTCCAAATAAACCTGTTGGACTTTAACCTGATGTTGTAAGACTTCCTACTGGGCCCACCCCAGTCCAACGCCGGCGTCTCCACATCATTATTTAAATGGAGAGAGATTGCAGAAAACGCCAGCACACCGGGATCTGGGGGTCCTCGTGTATAAATCACAAAAAGCTACCACGCAAGTTCAGCAGGTAATAGGGAAGGCAACTGGAATGTTGGCCTTTATTTCAAAGGGAATGGAGTATAAAAATAGGGAAGTCTTGCTAAAAGTATACAAGACATTAGTTGGACCACACCTCGAATACTGTGAACAGTTTTGGTCACCTTATCTAAAGAACGATACACCGGCATTGGCGGCCGTCCAGAGAAGGTTCACTCGGTTGATCCCGGGTAGGGAGGGGTTTTCTTATGAGGAGAGGTTGAGTAGGTCGGGCCTGTCCTCATTGGGTGTTTAGAAGAATGAGAGGCGACCTTATTGAGACATATCGGATTCTCAGGGGGTTTGACAGGGTCGATGCTGAGAGGTTGCTTCCCCTTGTGGGAGAGTCTAGGACCAGAGGGCAGAATCTCAGAATGGGGAGACAGAGATGAGGAGGAATTTCTTCTCTCCAGAGGGGAGTGAATCTGGGGAATTCTTTACTGTAAAGGCTGGGTCGTTGAGTACGTTCAAGGCCGAGATTTTTAATCTGTGAGGGAATCGAGGGTTATGGGGATAAGGCGGGAAAGTGGAGTTGAGGATTATATCCGATCAGTCATGAATCATTGAATAGCAGAGCTGACCCGAAGGGCCTACTTCTGCTCCTCCGTATTATGGTGACTCCCATCGTTCTCCTGACATGGTTGAACCTCAGCCGCCCCCTGCGGTGACCTGCATCCGCGCTCAGTGTATCGAACCACTGCCACCGATCCAGGGCAACACGGGAGGGGTAATAAGTGCCCTTGTCAGCGACGCCCACCATCCGTCCCATGAACACCTTGGACCAAAACAGTAACTAAAATGACAACCGTTGTGTTTGCAGCTCAGTGCGGGTCAAGGTCTACGAGGTCCTGGCCACGTGGGTGAAGGTCTGTGGGGCTTCGTCCGGGGTCCTGCAAGGATCATTCCACCATTCTGATATCTTATTGGCCAACTTGATCGCTGACATCACTCCGGTGGCGGACACGACGAAGGTAAGGAAGCCGGGGGGGCAAGGTGCGTGGCTCGCCAGGAGGCTAACGTTCTGTCCAAATGCTCCTGATGGTGTTTGATGAGGGAGTGAATCCATAATGGACCCGCTTGCTGAAACCCCCTCCCCTCCGCCGCCTCCCAGGCAACTAGGCACATATCGACGTGGGGCAGTCGGAGGGCAAAGGTGGTGCGAGGGGGTTGGGGGGGAGAGAATGACCCTGCGCCAACCTGACGGTGGCTTTTGTCCTTTGCCCACCCAGCTGCGAGCGGGCAAGCCAGCAGGGGATGGGGCCCAGCCCGTCAGCTACAGCAAACGCCGCAACAAGAAGCAGAAGCTGATGGACCTGAATGACGCTGCGGTGATGGCAGGCCACAAGAAGCAGGACGTGACCGCCAACAGCGATGTCTGCCTGGCGGCATTGAAAGGTACCTCGCATGCGCAACGTCCTTCTCCCTGCTCCTCTCGGCGCGGCGCCCCTCCCGCCTCGCTGCCGCCGCCTCATCTCGACAGTCGAAAACCGGGGGACACTGTCTCACAATAAGGGGCAGTCCATTTGGGGACTGAGTTGAGGAGAGATTGCTTCACTCGATAGAGGGTGGCGGAGCTTTCGAATTTCCTACCCCGGAGAGCTTCTCTATCTATGCTCCTGCAGCTTTCTTCATCTATCTGTTTCCGTCTCTCAGCACGATTTGCCTCGGTCACTCGCTGTGGCGGCAAGTTCCACGTTCCCGCCACTCTCTGGGCGCCGGAGGTTCCTCTGGAGCCTCCACGTTCCTCCAATCCGCTACGTTGAAAATTGGCTCAGTCGCCTCCCGCGTGGTGAAGCCCCCATCCCCCACCCCCATCGCGACCCCCCCCAGAGGCGCGGCCTCTGCGTGCACCCTCTCGGGCCGGGCTCTCCCGACAGTCTGATGCAGAACCGCTTCGCTCTCCTCGCCTGCGCTCCACCGACCTCTTGGCTCCGTCACCGGCAGATGGGAGTCCCTAATTCTCTGATTTGTTTTATGTTCTCCCCACCCACCCCCACGCCCACAGTCTGCAGCGATGTGATCCTGTCCTGTGGAAGCTTGGTGAAGGAGGAAACACATAAGGTGAGTGTGGCTTACTCCAGGGGTCGTGTACAAAGTCAGCTTGGCTTCCATTCTGATAACGGTTCACGGGCTGTCACTTGTGGTTTAACAATAGTGCATCATTTGCAAAGCACATTTACTCCACCTCGGGATAACCTAAAGGACTTCATTGTTGGAGGGGGGGGGCTAGGGGGGATGTTGGGGGGGGGGGGGGTGGTGGCGGTCGGGGGCCAGGGGGGGGGAAATGTTGGCAGGGGGGGAGGGGGCCAGAGGGGGATGTTTGAGGGGTGGGGGGGGTGTTGGCGGGAGCTGTTACAATTCTGTACTGGAAAATGAGTACAATTAATATAAGTAATAGTTTTTCAGCAACCTGTGTCATTGCAAGGACCGTTCGTAATGAATTGATGGCGAGAAACATTCTCCCTTGGCTGGAGAGTCAGTGACCAGAGGGCACCGGGAGAGCACAGAGTTGAGAATTTCTTTCATGCCGCGAATTACCGCGATCTGGAAAGATAGTGGAAGCAGATTGAATCGGAGGGGCATCAAATAAATACATGGGAATGAAACTCCTGACAACTGAATGTTAACGTGCGACGACTATTAGGGGTGATAATGATGCCCCCAGTGGAGGGGGAGGCAGAGATAGTGGCGGCAATGGACGCAGAGAAGGCATTTGATAGGGTGGAGTGGGAGTATTTATGGGAAGTGTTAAGGAGGTTTGGGTTTGGGAACGGGTTTATTCGCTGGGTTAGACTTCTTTATGGGGCTCCAACGGCAAGCGTAGTTACAGGTCGACATAGATCGGAGTATTTCCGACTATATAGGGGAACAAGACAGGGATGCCCGCTGTCTCCATTGTTGTTCGCGTTGGCAATTGAACCTCTGGCCATGGCGTTGAGGGACTCCAGGAAATGGAGAGGGGTGATTAGAGGGGGAGAAGAACACCGAGTCTCGTTATACGCGGATGACCTATTGTTATACGTGTCGGACCCAGCGGGGGGGATGATAGAGGTTATGCTAATTTTGAGGGGGTTCGGGGATTTCTCGGGGGTATAGGCTAAACATGGGGAAGAGTGAATTATTTGTGATACATCCAGGGGACCAGAGTAGAGAGATAGAATGCTTGCCTCTAAGGAAAGTGGAAAGAAACTTCCGATACCTGGGGATTCAGATCGCTAGGAGCTGGGGAACCTTGCACAGACTTAATCTGACACGGTTGGTAGAACAAATGGAGGAGGACTTCAAGAGGTGGGACATGCAGCCTCTATCGCTGGCGGGCAGGGTGCAAGCAATTAAGATGATGGTCCTCCCGAGGTTCTTATTTGTATTTCAATGTCTCCTTATACTAATCACCAAGACCTTTTTGAATAAAATAGACAGGAGCATCACGAGCTTCGTGTGGGCAGGGAAAGTTCCGAGAGTAAGGAGGGGGTTCCTTCAGCGTAGTAGGGACAGAGGAGGATTGGCACTACCGAACTTGGGCGATTACTATTGGGCCGCCAATGTGGCAATGATACGTAAATGGATGATGGAGGGTGAGGGAGCGGCGTGGAAAAGACTGGAGAGAAAGTCCTGTAAAGGGACGAGTTTAGAGGCGCTGGTGACGGCGCCGCTACCGATCTCACCTAAAAGGTTTACCACTAACCCGGTGGTGGCGGCAATATTGAATATCTGGGAACAGTGGAGGCGACAGAGAGGGGTGCGGGCAGCCCTGGTGGGGTCCCCAATCAGGAACAACCATAGGTTCGCCCCAGGAAGAATGGATGGAGGATTTCAGAGCTGGTACCAATTGGGAATTAGGAGGGTGGGAGATTTATTTATAGATGGGACTTTTGCGAGCTTGGGAGCATTGGAGGAAAAGTATAAGTTGCCCCAGGGAAATTTCTTGAGATATATGCAGGTGAGGGCGTTTACTAGACAACAGGTGAGGGAATTTCCGTTGCTCCCGACACGGGATACAGGACAGGGTGCTTTCAGGGGTGTGGGTCGGAGAGGGCAAGGTGTCAGAGATTTACCGATAGATGAGGGAAGAGGGGGAGGAGTCGGTGGGCGAACTAAAAGGAAAGTGGGAAGAAGAACTAGGGGAGGAGATAGAGGAGGGTATGTGGGCTGATGCCCTAAGCAGGGTAAATTCCTCTTCCTCATGCGCCAGGCTTAGCCTGATTCAATTTAAGATGCTACATAGAGCACACATAACGGGAGCAAGATTGAGCAGGTTCTTTGGAGTGGAGGACAAATGTGGGAGGTGTGGCGGGAGCCTGGCAAACCACGCACATATGTTTTGGGCGTGCCCGGCACTGGAAGGGTATTGGAAGGGAGTGACTGGAGTGATTTCGCGGGTGGTGAAGTCCCGGGTCAAACCAGGCTGGGGGTTCGCTCTATTTGGAGTTGCGGAAGAGCCGGGAGTGCAGGAGGCGAAAGAGGCCGACGTTGTGGCCTTTATGTCCCTAGTAGCCCGGCGTAGGATCCTACTCGTGGAAGGAGGCGAAACCCCCCGGACTGGAGGCCTGGGTAAATGATATGGCGGGGTTCATTAAACTGGAGCAGATAAAGTTTGCCCTGAGAGGATCGGCTCAAGGGTTCACCAGGCGGTGGCAGCCATTTCTCGACTACCTAGGGGAACGTTAGAGGGAAGACAGATGACCAGCAGCAGCAACCCGGGGGGTGGGGGGAGGGTTTAGTTTAGTTTAGGTCAAAGATAAAGGGGTTTTGTTACTTGTGTATTGTTAAAAATTTCTGTATTATTGTTGCGTTTGCTTTGTAAGAGGGGAAAAATTGTTGTTTGGGGAAAAAATTTCAATAAAACATATTTATAAAAAAAAAAAGGGAATGAAACTCCTGCAGCCTGTCGTCTTGTTGTACTGAGGAGCCGTCGCCTTGTTGCTGACCTCCTCCTCTCTCTCCCCGCAGAAGTTCCATGAGCTGGTGCTGCCCCTCCTGATCCGTCTGCAGCAGGGCGTGGGCAAGGCGAGCCCCTACCTCCGCGCGGACTGCCGGAGGGAACTCTGCCGCCTCCTGCTCTTCCTGCTGCTGGTTCCCAATTCAAAATGGCCGCCGCCGCTGCATTGCGCCGTCAGAATCTTCAGCCGGGGTCAGAACGATGGAGACACCGAGGTAACACAAGGAAACAGCTGCCGGGTCCCCGGACACTTCACTGCTCCAAATGTTCCCATTTATAATAACCCTTGTCCGTACATATAATAAGACTATGTAAACGTCATGCTGCAGTTCCACCTTCTTGCCTGAAGTGGTGCTGCAGCTGCACAACACTGTCCTGTAGAAGAGCAGAAACTGCTCAGCCAACTTGTAGCTTGTAAATTTAAGTGCGGAACAATCCCATAAAGCAGGGACCTAATTAAGTCTGTCTCAATTCCGTTTGAGAATGCTCAGTTGTACCTGTAAACTACTCTTTTTTTTTTTTTTTTTTTACATTGTTTCGTGGGCCAGCACCAATTACCCACCCCTAATGACCCTTGAACTGAGGATATTTGAGAGTCAACCACATTGCTGCAGGTCTGGAGTCATATGTCAGCCAGACCAGGGTAAGGACTTCCTTCCCCAAAGGGTCCTCAGTGAACCAGATGGGTTTTGCGACAATGTGACCGCCGTTAATTACACTTTCATTTCCAGATTTTTATTGAATTCAAAATTCGCCATCTGCCGTGGTGGGATTCGAACCTCAGTCCCCCAGGGCAATACCCCGGGTCTCTGGATGACTAGTCTAGTGACAATACCACTACACCACCTACCTGGCTTCCCCTCAAATGCTGCGGCATCCCCAGCTGTGGTGGTCTAGAAACTGAGGGGGGCGGGGAGCAGCCTTGGAAAAAGTGGCAGTTCATTTAGGGTGGTGGTGAGGTGGAATCTCTTCGCTCGGAGGCTGGTGAATCTTTGGACTCCTCTACCCCAGAGAGCCTGCGGAAGCTCAAAGTCATTGAGCACGTTCAAGACGGTCGATGGGGGTTTTGAGATGCTAACGGACATCGAAGGATAGAGGGGATAGCACGGGGTGGAAGATCGGCTGCGATGGAACTGAGTGGCGGAGCAAGCTCGAGGGGCTGAATGGCGGAGCAAGCTCGAGGGGCTGAATGGCCTCCCCATGGAGAGTAGAAAAATGGTTATGTTTCTGGACTAGTTACACAAGTCGTGGGAAAATGGCCCAGCAACTTGAGATGGGGGGGGGGGGGGGGATTTAAATTCGATTCATTAAATAAACCTGGGATAAAACTGATCTCAGCAATGGTGAAGGTGACACTGTCACATTATTGTGACGGTTTCACCTTTACGAGAACCTTCTAGTCCTTCAGGGAGGGAAATCTCTGCAGCTCGCCCCGTCTGGCCTCCATGTGACTCCAGACCCCCCCCCCCCCCCACAGCAATGTGGTCCCCTCTGAAATGATCCAGAGAGCCGCTCAGTTGCGTTCGAGGCAGTGGCTCTCCAGCGCCTCCTCGAGGGCGATTTGGGATGGGCAAGCAAATACTGGCTTTGCCTGTGGCACCCCCGTCCTTGTGATTGAATGACATTTTTTGGAAAAAAAAAGTTGACTAAACCACTCCTTGTGCCACGCTCTCCCCGCGCTCTGAGCAAAGAATCTTAACGGGCGCCAAGTCCTGGGGTCCCCAACGAGCGCAAACATCTCCGTATATCCCCCATCGAACCCTTCAGTCGTATTGAAGGTCTCTTATCAGAGCGCCCGTCAATCGAGAGAAACGTCAACCATTTCAATCATACCTGATGGGTCTAATCTCTTGGGTTTTAATATCAATCCAGTACTGATCTTTTTTTTCTTTGTGTGCCCTGTTTATACAATGAAGACCAGAACTGTGAGCATGTTTGAAGAGTGGTCCATCAAGGGTTTAAAGTAACCCCTCTCCACTCCCTGTGCGCAGTCCCGCAGGACATTATATCGGGGAATAAGAAATAGGACCAGGAGGGGGACATTTGACCCCCTCGAACCTGCTCTGCCAGTCAGTAAGATCTGATTGTGGGCCTTAAGTCCACGCTCCTGCCTTGCCACCCCCACCCCCGTAGCCCTTGACCCCTCTCTTGGCGGTCACAAATCTGTCTAACGCAGCCTCGAATATATATTTTTTAAAAATAAATTTAGAAGACCCAATTAAGGGGCAATTTAGCGTCGGGCCCAATCCACCGACCCCGCACATCTTTTTGGGTTGTGGGGGTGAAACCCACGCAAACACGGGGAGAATGTGGCTGTTTAGCAGGGGCTGTTTAGCACAGGGCTAAATCGCTGGCTTTGAAAAGCAGGCCAGCAGCACGGTTCAATTCCCGTAACAGCCTCCCCGAACAGGCGCCGGAATGTGGCGACTAGGGGCTTTTCACAGTAACTTCATTGAAGCCTACTTGTGACAATAAGCGGTTTTCATTTCATTTTTCATTCAATGTGCAAACTCCACACGGGCAGGGGGTCCGAATCGAACCCGGGCCCTCAGCGTCACGAGGCAGCAGTGCTAACCACTGTGCCGCCGTGCCACCTCTAGCCCTGAATAGATCTAATGTCCCTCAGGCTCCACTTCCCTCTGGGGAAAAGTTCCAAAGACTGACGACCCTCGGAGGACGTGCGTCCTCGCCCCCCCCTATTTTGAAGCTGTGTGCCCCCGGTTCTAGATTTCCACCCTCGCATCCACCCCACCCTTCAGAATCTTACAGCTTTCAATAAGACCACCTCTCATTCGTCTAAACTAATAAGTCAAGTTAGGTTAAGTAAGGTGTGGAAACCTGGACGTTTAAGGTCACTAATGAACTTGCATCTTGTTTGTTTTGCAGGTCTCGGCTTTTTGCTCAGAAGCATTAGTCATCTGCAACTGCTTGATACACCCGCGGGTTCCGTCTCTTCAATTGCCCCTTAACACCGCGAGCCTGATCGCCGCAGCTTTCAAACCGTCGGCGCCCGACTTGCAGGCGTCCAGCAGGCAACCTCAAGTGCCCACCTTCCACCTGCCTGCCCCTCCTGTCCGGCCGCAGTCTGACCCCCTGGCGGGCCTGACCTCGCAGGGGCGCTTTGGCGGCCTGCCGGTGCCCGCCCGCTTCCCCTTACCGCTGGCTGCAGCTGGATCGGCGGAAAACCACGCCCCCGAGGGGGAAATGGAGACGGAGGTAGCCACGCAGCAGGACGACGACGCCCTGTTCGGGAACGGCGGCCACCGCCCGGTCTTCGTGCGTTACGACAAGGAGGAGGAGTCCGACGTCGAGATCTCCCTCGAGAGCGACTCGGATGACAGCGTCATGATCGTCCCGGAGGGGCTCCTGCCCGAGCGCGGGGGCACCCCCGACGCCAAGAAAGAGGAGGTGGAGGAGATCGAGAAGGTGGTGGTCACTTCGCCCCCTCAAAGCCAGGCACCAAGCGCAGTCCCTGATCAGGCCCAGGCTCCGGCTCCCGCTCCACCTCCAGCACAACCCCTAGCCCAACTTGCGACCGTCGAAGAGCCGAAGCTGGAATCTCAGGACGGGGACGAAGAGCTAACGGTCATCAACATCAACAGCAGCGAGGATGAAGAAGGGGAGGAATATCCCGAGGACGAGGACGACTATTACGATGACGAGGAGGAGGACTACGATGATGAGGAGGACTTTGAAGAAGGGGAAATGGAGGACGAGGAGGAGGAGGAAGAGGAGGATGAAGATGAGATGGATTACAAGGAGATCGACGAACTGGAGGAGGATGAGGAAGACGAGATATACGGACAAGAGGGGATGTCCGAGGAGGACGAGCTTCCCCCGGAGTTGACGGTGCAGATTGAAGAAATCGGCGACGTCGTGCCCGTTGCTGTGCCAGCGGCGGATGAGGATCCAGTCGAAGCAAGTTCGCGGGCATACAGCACGCAGCAAGCACCTCCAAGTTCCCAGGAGGACGACGCGGGGGAGGGGGCTGTGCTGCAGCAGAACGAGGGGGTGCTGGAGGAGCCCCCGGAAATCCGTCAGGAGGAGCAATCCAGCGAGGTGAAAGCGGCGGCGGAAAAGACAGAAGCGGCGGAGCAGCCGGCCGCCGTCACAGAGGCCAAGGTGGTGGCCGGGCTGCTGGAGGAACCCGTGGAGGAAGCGGCGCCGCGGGAAGAGCCCGGGCAGGAAGGGGAGGCGTGCTCTGAGACGGCGAATGCAGCATTGGACGGGGACAAAGCGGATGTTACGGCATCGGAAGGGTTGGTGGAAGGGACTGCTGCTTCAGATAAGGGAAGCACTGAGGATCCAGATGAGAAAGCGAAGAACGGAAGCACAACTAAAGTCGCTGACGCCAGTGAGGTGACGGCGGAGGAAAGCACAACCGACCAACCAAACCAGGAGGAAACGCCCACTGCAAAAACTGAGGAGGCCGAGGTAAGATGTCCATCCCTTGTAGTAAAACTGGCGTAATGTTTGAAGATGTATTCAACAATCTGCGCTAAGAGAACCACTGCACCTTCTTCATGTGCTGAAGGGGTGGGGGGGGGGGGAAGGGAATCTGGTAGGAATTCTTAACGGCAGGTAATTCCTGAGGGCGAGGAAAGGCCTCGCTCACAGCCCACCTTGATGTAAAGCCCTGCTTCGTTACCCGAGAGCATTTAGGAGGGGCGGCAGGTTGCGGCATGGCACAGTGGTTAGCACTGCTGCCTCACAGCGCCAGGGACCCGGGTTCAATTCCCAACCTTGGGGGTGACTGTGTGGAGTTTGCACGTTCTCCC
Source organism: Scyliorhinus torazame (assembly GCF_047496885.1). Classification (NCBI taxonomy): domain Eukaryota; kingdom Metazoa; phylum Chordata; class Chondrichthyes; order Carcharhiniformes; family Scyliorhinidae; genus Scyliorhinus; species Scyliorhinus torazame. The sequence continues at coordinate 14,998,698 of NC_092737.1, forward strand.
CCGTGTCTGTGTGGGTTTCCTCCCACAGTCCAAAGGTGTGCAGGTTAGGTGGATTGGCCATGATAAATTGCCCCTTTGTGTCCAAAAGGTTAGTTGGGGTTACGGGGATAGTCGGGAGTGACCCTCGATAGGGAACTCCTTCGGAGGGTCGGTGCAGACTTGAGAGGCCAATTGGCCGTCTCCTTTTACTGTTGGCATTCTAGGGCTGTCCTCAACCGCCATGTTGTTTGTCATCGACCAAAGACTATCTCCGCAGATCCCCCCCCCCCACAGTGAAGAACTAACCCCATGAGCAAACAAAAGATGTTGCCTTAAGGGAGTCAAAGTAATCTTTTGCAAAACAGTTGGTTAAGTCTGGATCAGAGTAGACCTCATGTTTAGTCCTGCTGCATAATTGCAGCCGAGGAGATTTTGAATCCCTAGTTTGCTTGAGTGAATTATGCCAGTGTTTCACATTTAACAAAAATCTTTACTGTGCAATGAGTTAATTAATGCAAGAACCACTAACTTAACACGCTATTTTTTAGTGTCAACTTTTTTTTTTCTTAAGCCTAAAAATCTCAGCAGGACTCACTCCCAGTTTTACCGTTATTTCCATCCAAGAGCTCCCTTTATACATTCAATCTTGAGGGTTCCTTCATCAAGATGTGCCACAGATCTCAGAAATTCACTTCGATTTTTCTCAGCTTTCCTGCTGTGTTCAGTTAAGAGGTGCCTTGAGATCCTCCCACTAGCATTCAACCAGGTGGCGACACCTTCTCTTCTTCCCCACCCCCCAAACTCCCTTTGAATGAAAATGATGCCACAGCTGAGATGGTCCAGGCAGAGATTTAATTAACTTCACCTTCCCAAACCTGACCTAGAATCTGAAAAGTATATGGATACTTTAAGGACTTACTAGCTGCTTTCCGACCTTCCTTTGATCTGGGGAATTACACAAATAATTTAAATTCCTTTTGAAGAAAGCGAGGCACCGCGCCTCGAAAAAAAAAAACTCAGAAAGGGGCCACGTTTAACTTTGACCTTTGTTAAATAAACACACCCTTTGAACTGCAATCATTTTATTCACAAACTTGGTTTCTTTTCCCCCATTTATCTTGAATTCCAAGTAATATTCCTACAACTTAAAACACTAAATTCAAAATGTTCAGAACAATGGATTTTCTTTTGTTCCGTATATAATTTCTGAGTTTGTTGGTGCTAACTATATTAAAGGAAAGGGCATGTTGGTTAACTTGCGGGTGACTGGTGCCACCTGGAATGATCGGAGAGGCATGAAAGTTAGCAACTCTCAAGTGTGGACCGGGACAGGCATAATGGGCCACAGGGCCTCATCGAGCACTCACTGTATTCGGGGTGGCTTTTCTGTCGCGTCAAGCACGTTCCTGGGTCGGTTATAGACTGCTCAACAGGCGCTGTAGCTGAGCGAGAGGGACTCTCAAGACTGCTTCATTCGTTCATTGGCGTTTTTCTTTCTCCCCCCACCCCCCCCCCCCCCCCCCCGCCCGCTTCGTCCTCAGGGCCAAGCCGACCCGACTGTGGCCATGTTAGCGGACTTTGTGGACTGCCCGCCCGATGAGGAGGAGAAGATGGAGGTGGAGGAGATGGCAGAAACAGCAGAGGAACCAAGCACCAGCAGCTGAACACGTTACCCGTCGTGGCGGAGACGGCCGAGTCGCCAACAGCATTGGCCAACTCCGCTGGGGGGGGTGCGGAGGGGGCGGAATGGGTTGCACCACCGCACAGAGCACACTTAGTCATGGAGTGAGTGCGGTGGCCAGGACTCCATTGGTGCTACGCTCACTTTGTGTGTGTGTGTGGGGGGGTGGGGGTGGGGTGGGGGGGGGTCAGCCAACTGGCTGGTTTTATTTACAACCACCCTATAGAGGTTACCTGGCTGTATGGGCCGGGGGCTGAGGGTGAGAGAGCTCACAATGTTTCCTTTCTGTCTCCGCATGTGTATTTTCTATGTTTTTATATATAAAAAGTCAATAAAATCTCGACGCAATTGCAGAACCTGAGACTTGTGTACGCAATAAATAAACGCAGCAAACCATGGCGAGGCTAATACTCAACTTGTTTTGACTCTGCTCGGCAATCCGTGTCTCCCTCTGGCACAGGACTGGATCTTCCTGCTCCCGAGGACACTATCTCGTTCACGCAGCCACTTGATTGATCGCTTCAGATCTAACGGCGAGTTCGTCATCCCCCGAACAGCAGGACTGCCAGCAGATCGATTAGATGTGACGAAATGGCCGTTATTTGCCTGGACGGTTTAAGGCTGATGGGATTAGTGATGTTTCAAATTTTTGCCGATATTGATTCTTTAGTCGGCAAATATCAGTGTCCCTGTCACGTTCCTCTCGCCGCATTCCATGAAAGGCTTAAAAGGAATACATACCAGCCAATTCAAAAGTGATCATCGCAAAGATCTCTGGACTGGAGCTGAGAGTTTTCTGGAGTTGTTGGAACGCTCTCGGACATTCTCTCGCGCCCAAACCTCCTCCCAGTTGTCAAGCCATGCAAGGAGTAGTTTTCCAGTTGGAACTCTCCCAACGATGACCACAAAACCATCGCCAATTGTCACAAAAACCCATCTGGTTCGCTCGTCCCCTTTTGAGGGAAGGAAATGTGCCACCTTCACCCATTCTGGCCTCCGTGTGACTCCAGGCCTGCACAGCCAATGTGCGGGTGACTCCCAGCTACCCGGGAATTCAGTGATGGGCAATGAGTGCTGGCCTAGCCAGCAATGCCCACATCCTTTGAATGAATTATAAATTAAGTATTGCCTCGTTTTCTAGGTAATTCTGTCTCCCTCGGTATGTCTCTTCTCTCTTTTCCCACCCCCCGTCTCTCATGTCTTCGATTGAGTTGTACATCAGAAAGATGAGTTGCAGCGGAGGGGTTGCCTCTCTTATGAGTGGGGTGGTGGAGGAGAGAGTGAGCTATCAGCCTCGCTCACAGCCTAACCTTTGACCCCTGAACCCTCAAGCGAGTGGCTCGGCCTGCACTGAAATGGTTTCATGTTCGATCCTTTGGGATTGTGGGTGGGCTGGGAGAGTAGTCTCTTTGCACCCCCACCCAACCCAAAGCAAAGGTCAGCTCCAGAATGGTGACCTTGATCTCACTGGTCATGCATTTTCCATACTGTTGTCCAGTGGTTTCACTCCCAGCTTCCTATCCAAAGGTGAAGAGTTTGAAGTCACTGAGAGCAAAATACCCCCCCCCCCCCCCCCTTTATGGGGTATTGTAAACTTGTGTGTGTGTGTCAGTCCTGTGCTGTGTACACAATCTGAAAGTGGGAGGGGCAGGCCAAACGCAAGAATTGATTCACCTGAGGAAGGAGCAGCGCTCCGAAAGCTAGTGACATCGAAACAAACCTGTTGGACTTTAACCTGGTGTTGTAAGACTTCTTACTGTGCCCACCCCAGTCCAACGCCGGCATCTCCACATCATGGCAAGAATTGGAAGCAGAGTAGGCCCTTGACAAGATCCTGGCCTTCGTAGCGAGAGGATTTGAGTATAGGAGTAGGGATGCTGTGCTTTAGTTATACAGGGCCTTGGTGAGGCCACACCTTGAGTATGGTGTGCAGTTATGGTCTCCCTAGTTTGAGGGTGGACATTCGTGCTATTGAGGGTGTCCAGCGAAGGTTCACCAGGCTATTTCCCGGGATGGCAGGACTGACATATGAAGAAAGACTGGATCGACTGGGCTTGTATTCGCTGGAGTTTAGAAGAATGAGAGGGGATCTCTTCGAAACATATACAATCCTGATGGGACTGGACAGGCTAGATGAAGGAAGAATGTTCCTGATGTTGGCGACGTCCAGAATTTGGGGTCACAGCCTAAGAATAAGGGGTCAGTCATTCCGGACTGGATGAGGAAGAACCTCTTCTCTCAGAGAGGTGGAATTCCCTACCACAGAAAGCTGTTGGGACCAGTTGGATATATTCAAGAGGGAGCTGGACATGGTCCTTGCGGCTAAAGGGATCAAGGGTTATGGAGAGAAAGCGGGTGTGGGATATTGAATTTGCATGATCAGCCATCATATTGAATGGGAGGTGCAGGCTCAAAAGGGCCAAATGCCCTACATCTCCACCTATTTTCTATGCTTCTGCCTGATTGTGATTTATTTACACCCACACACTTGGGTGATTTGCACATGTTAGTGTCATTGGTGCGGGGATAGATTATCATAGAATTTACAGTGCAGAAGGAGGCCATTCGGCCCGTCACCGGCTCTTGGAAAGAGCACCCTACCCAAGGTCAACACCTCCACCCTCTCCCCGTAACCCCACCCAACACTAAGGGCAATTTTGAACACTAAGGGCAATTTTGGACACTAAGGGCAATTTAGCACGGCCAATCCACCTAGCCTGCACATCTTTGGACTGTGGGAGGAAACCGGGGCACCCGGAGGAAACCCACGCACAAACAAATCACAAATGAAACTTGAAGCATCGAATCAAAATGTGGTTGGGAGGGTCGATTATGGCACCCTGATCCCTGCGGTGCCCACTGAGCACGGAGCCTGAAGGGCAAACCCAAAACTAACAATGTTTAAGTAACTGACTAGGGAGTGTAGTCTTAAGCAGTCTATTTGGCGTCCAGGTCCACAGAACCAACAAGGCTGCAGAAAAAAAGGCAGGCTTCTTGGGAACTGATGCGACCTACGGTTGTGTGGGACTGCTGCGTGCAATACCCTCAGGCCTCGGTCCATGATGTTAAGACGGAGGTCTCCTCCCTAGATTTTCTTTACCACCCTCCCCATAACCCTCGACTCCTTATCCGTGAAAAATCTATTGAACTCTGCCTTGAATATTTTTGATGACCCTCTGCCTCTCGTGCTCGCTGGGGGAGAGAGGTCCACAGGCCAACGATTCTCAGAGGAGAAAAATATTCTCCTGATCTTTTAAGCGGGAGGTCATGACTTTTTAAATGCCATCTCCTAATTTTGGACTCCCCCACAAGAGGGAGCTCCTTCCCACATCCACTCTTATCAAGTCCCCAGCTTTCAATAAGATATCTCATTTTTACCAAACTCCGATGTGTATACTGTAGAGGCCCAACTTTTCTCCTTCAGACAACCCATTCGACCCAGCATTTAGTGGAGTGAACTTGCTCTGAACAGCTAATGCAGTTATCCCATTTAATGTAATTCCCTCCTGCCTTAGCACTCCGTGCGTGCAGGGTAAGTGTGAAGGTCGCCACAGTCCCAGAGTCTGCTCGCCCCTTTGAGAATTAACCTGAGGGTCATCACACCTCTGGCAAGGGGAGGGCCAAGGTTGAGAAGGTGGGGACCTCACAAATAACCTCAGCCGGTGCAGGAATCGAACCCATGCTGCTGGCGTGACTCCGCAACACGAATCAGCTGTCCACCCAACTGAGCTAACGAACACCCCTCTTCTCTCCCCCCCTCGTGTACAGGGCACGCAGTGCGTAAGAGGGGGTATGACCCCTGTCTGTCTCTATACTTTATGCTTGACTACTATCTTACTTCGTATTTTCATATTTCCATTCTAACTAAAGTCTGCGCATGCTGTTTTGCCTTGAGCAAGAAACCATTACTGTATTTTTGAAAGTTCAATTTGTTTGTTACCTACTAAGTTTAATTATATCTCTTATAATCTTCTGCTGGCAGGGGCTTTATTGAGAACATTCAATTTGTAACCACAAGAAGGTTTCAAACTCCCAATTATAATCAATAGACGCAATAAGGATTTCATTACGCAGCCGAGACGTGTAGTGCAAATTTCTACTGAGTTGAGGTGTAGTCGAGACTACACTTAGCTGCAGGGTAGATTTCTTCAAGGACCCAATCACTACCTGTTACGGGGCAGAACACGGCCTTTTTGCCAATTCATTGGCCACCAGCCAACCAATTGGGCTTAGTCCCACCCCATCTCTCGGGTGCCACAAAGTCCTGCTCGAAAACTCGCGCCATCCACTATTTTGCAACTTTGTGAATTTCTCATTCTGGAAAAGAAAGGGGAAATCAACAGGAAGGACCCTTAAACTATCATTAAATGCCCCTTAACCTCACCCAACCCAGGCTCTGTGGAGGAAATGCAGTCAAAGCACTCAACGTAGATTCAGGATACAATCGATTGGGTTATTTATTCAGGATGGGTTTATCTAATACTGCCAAGCGAATGGGTCAGGCTTCCTCTATGTCACTGTTGTGTCTCTCCCTCTGTTTGTCTCTCTCCGATTACCTCTCTCTCTCTCTCTCTCTCTCCATTACTCTGTCTCTCCATCACTGTCTCTTTCTCTCGCTCTCTCTTTCTGGTCTCTCTTCTCACTCTGTTTCCTTCCCTCTCTGTTTGCTCCACTGGCCTCTCTTTTCTGTCTCCCTCCAACCTCTCTCCCCCTCACCCCTGTCTCTTTCTCATTTTCTCCTCGTTGCTCTGTCTCTCCCTCTCTCTCCTGGTCTCTCCGTGTCTTCCTCTCTCACTGTCTCCCTCCCGCTCTCCACCTCTGTTGTTCCATCTCTCTGTCGGACACTCTCACGCTGTTTATAATCAGGTGGACACTGCTGGAAGCGAGTGCGGACGCAGATTTCTCCTCCCAGTGGCCGAGCCAACATGGTAACTGGGGCATTTGGGTCCGCCGTTTAAGGCTGTGAATTGTTTCCCTCTCTCCGAGGCTGCCTGATTTTCTGGTTCTTTCTGGAGGTAACCTCGCCTCGTAACTTAGCCCCTGTAGCCCAGGTATCATTTTTGTAAAACTGTGTTGCACTCTTTCCCCCCACACCACCCCCTCCAATGTCACCGTTAAGCTCTCTGCAAAAGATCGGCAAGGGTAGCGGAGGTGGATTTGTGGCTTGCTTGAGCACAAGAAACCACCCTGAGACATTCTCATTCAGGCCTGCGGGCAGTGCCTTGTGTTCACGCCCCACAGAACTGGAGCGGGGTGGGGGGGGGGTGAGGAGGGGAGTCTGGCAACGTGAGACTGAGAGATGACAGCAAAAATACTGCAGACGCTGGAAATCGGAAATAAAAACTGCCGAGTGTTTTTGGAGCCGGGAATGTCCGGCAAGATCTTTGGAGAGGGGACCGAGCTAACTTTTCGAGTCAAAAGTACAGGGAGGTTGGGCAGCACAGTGGCGCAGGGAGTAGCACTGCTGCCTACGGCGCTGAGGACCCGGGTTCGAATCCCGGCCCTGGGTCACTGTCCGTGTGGAATTTGCACATTCTCCCCGTGTTTGCGTGGGTTTCTAATCGGTCTGTTGGCAAAAAAAGCCCCTCCTTCCTCCCCACCCCCTTCCCCACTGCCCCCCTCAACAACCCACTAGTGCAAGCACCTCCTCTAGCCAACCTCCATTGGGTCACCCCTCGCTCTTCGCTTACAGTCATAGAATCCCTACAGTGCAGAACGAGGCCATTTGGCCCATCATCTCTGCACCGGTCCTCTGAGAGAGCACCCTACCTCGGCAGGTCTTGTTGACCGGGCAGTGACGCAATGAAGAGACTTTTCTATGCTGTAAATCTCTTATGACTCTAAGGCAGGTGGGAAGAGCGGGAAAGATTCCTGGTCACCTGTGTGACAGAAAGAACATTGTAGCCTCTACCATTGCTATCCACAGCGCCAGGCATCAACATGCATGTGAAAATGAGCATGTCACCACACAAACCCAGACTCCCAGAGTGAAGGTGGTGGATTAGTGGTGTTGTCAACGGGCTAGTACTCCAGAGATCCAGGGTAATGTTCTGGGGACGAGTGTTTGAATTCAATAAAAATCTGGAATTAAAAGTCCAATGATGACCATGGAACTGATTGTTGTAAAGTCCTGTCCGGTTCACCGTGATGACTGGACGACTTGAGGAATATTGGATTTGAATTATTGGGCAATTTAAAGATTAAACACCGGGGGTTACAGTGTGTTTGACTGCAGTGGTCAGGTTTTTTTTTTAAAGAATTCTGTTTTGCAGGAACCGAAGGGTAAATTGACAAAGTAATGTGTTTTTCAGTCTGGGCTAATGGACTGTGGCATGACTGGGGAAGTCCCTGGGGAGTTAAAGTGCGTTGCAGCCTGCAGAGAGGCAATTGGTTTTTTTTTAGCTTGGGGAGATGAGGTCATTGCTGGGCGGAGCCAAGGACGGCAGAGAGACATTTTGAGAAGCTGTGGACAGAGGCAGTTTTTCGTCGGAGAAATGTTCGGGAGAGGAGTTGCATTTCCAGCATATTGTTTCTCCTTAATTTCAGAAAGCTGAGCAAAGTGAACGGGACCAATGCTTCACTGGGCCGCAGCATATCTCGTGCAGAGCGTCATGCTTAACTGCAACACGCCCAAACCACATGAGTACAAGACAAAGACACTCTCACGACACACCATGTGATGGCACAGCATGCTAAAACATACCACAACACGTGCTACCAGAATACGCTATACCACATCAGAACACAGCACAGGATCATTGGAATTAGGAGCAGAATTCCATTTGTCTTTTTAATTACATGCTGCACCAGCGCTTGGTCCATAGCCTTGTTTGCTGTGGAGTTTCAATCGCTCATCCAAATGCTTCTTAAATGTTGTGAGGGTTCCCCGCCTCTCCCACCCTTTCAGGCAGCGAGTTCCAGATTCCCAGCACCCTCTGGGGAAAAGGTTTTTCCTCAAATCCCCTCTAAGCCTCCTGCCCCCTTTGCCCCCTGGCTACTGACCCCTTGAACAAGGGGAAAAGTCCATTCCTATCCACCCTATTTACGCCCCTCATAATTCTGTCCCCCTCGATCAGGTCCCCCCCTCGGCCTTCTCTGCTCCAAGGAAAACAACCCCGGCCTAACCAGCCTCTCCTCATAGCTGAGACGCTCCAGCCCAGGCAGCATCCTGGTGAATCTCCCCTGCACCCTCTCCAACGCAACCACATCCTTCCTATAGTGTGGCGACGAGAACAGCACACCGTACTCTAGCTGCGGTCTAACCAGCCTCTCCTCATAGCTGGGACGCTCCAGCCCAGGCAGCATCCTGGTGAATCTCCTCTGCACCCTCTCCAGCGCAACCACATCCTTCCTATAGTGTGGCGACGAGAACAGCACACAGTACTCTAGCTGCGGCCGAACCAGCATTTTATACAACTCCATCATAACCTCCCCGCTCTTATATACTACACCTCGGTTAATAAGGGAAGCATCCCATATGCCTCCCTAACCACCTTATCTACATACCCTGCTGCCTTCAGGGATCTATGGGCATGTACCCCAAGGTGCCTATAGTCCTCTCTACTTCTGAAGGTCCTACTGCTCATTGTGTATTCCCCGTCTTGTTAGTCGTCCCAAAATACATCACCTCACAAACGGTCCATGAGCAACTAAGGAGAGTGAAATATCGCAAGAGTTCCTCAGGGTGGTGTCCTAGGCCCAATCATCTTCAGCTGTTTCATCAAAGACCTTCCCTCCATCAAAAGGTCAGAAGTGAGGGTGTTTTGTGGATGACAGCACAATGTTCAGCACCATTCACGACCCCTCAGACACTGAAGCAGTCCATGTCCAAATGCAGCAAGACCTGGACAATATCCAGGCTCGGGCTGACAAGCGGCAAATTATATTCGTGTCACACAAGTGCCAGGCAATGACTATCTCTTACAAGAGAGGATCTAACCACCGCCCCTTTGACATTCAATGGCATTGCCCTCGTTAATTCTGTCACGATCAACGGCCTGCGGGTTACCAATGACCAGAAACTAAACTGGACCAGCCATATGAATACTGTGGCTACAAGAGCAGGGCAGAGGCTGGGAATCCTGCAGTGACTAACTCACCTCCTGACACCCCCCCCCCCCCCCCCCCCCCAAAGCTTGTCCACTATCTACAAAGCACAAGTCAGGAGTGTGATGGAATACTCTCCACTTGCCTGGATGAGCGCAGCTCCAACAACACTCGAGAAGCTCGACACCATCCAGGACAAAGCAGCCCCGCTTGATTGCTCCCCCTTCCACAAACATTCACTCCCTCCCCCACCGACGCACAGTGGCAGCCGTGTGTACCGTCTACAAGATGCACTGCAGCAACTCACCAAGGCTCCTCAGGCAGCACCTTCCAAACCCACAACCTCTACCATCTAGAAGGACAAGAGCAGCAGATACCTGGGAACCCCACCGCCTGGAGGTTCCCCTCCGAGTCACTCACCAACCCGACTTGGAAATATGTCGGCTGTTCCTTAGCTGTCCAAATCCTGGAACTCCCTCCCTAACAGCACCGTGGGTGCACCTACACCTCAGGGACTGCAGCGGGTTCAAGAAGGCGGCTCACCCACCACCTTCTCAAGGGGCGATGGGCAACAAATACTTGGGCCCGGCCGGCGACATTCAACTCTGACGGAAGGGTTGGTGAACAGCAACAGTGCGGGGTGCCTGGTGTCAGCCCGTGACGTGCGAAGCGTCGCAAGATACTGGAGCGCGACGGAGTGAGGCCATTGCCCGAGGGACTCGACGAGGGAGGCGGATTACCCACTCGGCGGAACATCCGCGTAAATCCTGCTCAGGTGGGGTTATTGGGTTACGGGGATAGGGTGGAAGTGAGGGCTTAAGTGGGTCGGTGCAGACTCGATGGGCCGAATGGCCCCCTTCTGCACTGTATGTTCTATGTTCCATGTTCTAGTCCAGCTTCATTGAAGCTAAAGGTGACATCACAGAGCCGGCGGTGCACAGTGAGGGATGATTATACCACAGCGGTGACATCACAAAGCTGGAGTCTTGTTTACCACACACACCTCCCCCCGCATTCACTTCTAAATGAGAAGCCTGAAAAGGCCCATTTGCTGCTGGAGGCAAAACCTGAACGATGAGGGCGAGGTACCTGCTGCTCTTTGTCCTCTTTCGCCTGATCTGGGAGTGTGACACTAACCGGGGTAAGCTGGGGCCAGCTGGTGGGCCATGAGGACATAGAGGGTCTCTTGTCAATAAGGTGGGAGGGTAAGGCAAACTGTGAAGCATGCCATTAGGAGCCAGCAACCTTCCATGGGACGTTGGGGGGGGGGGGGGGGGGGGCAAGCATTTATTGCCCATCCCTAAATGCCCCTTGAGAAGGTGGTGGGTGAGCTGCCTTCTTGAACCCGCTGCTTTTACCTGCGGTGTTGGTACACCCACAGTGCTGTTAGGGAGGGAGTTCACGGATTTTGACCCAGCGACGGTGAAGGAACGGCCGATATATTTCCAAGTCGGGCGGTGAGTGACTCGGAGGGGAACCTCCAGGTGGTGGGGTTCCCAGGTATCTGCTGCTCTTGTCCTTCTAGATGGTAGAGGTGGTGGGTTTGGAAGGTGCTGCCTGAGGAGCCTTGGTGAGTTGCTGCAGTGCATCTTGTAGACGGTACACACGGCTGCCACTGTGCGTCGGTGGTGGAGGGAGTGAATGTGGAAGGGGGAGCAATCAAGCGGGGCTGCTTTGTCCTGGATGGTGTGGAGCTTCTTGAGTGTTGTTGGAGCTGCGCTCATCCAGGCAAGTGGAGAGTCTCCCACCACACTCCTGACTTGTGCCTTGTAGATGGTGGACAGGCTTTGGGGGGGAGGGGTGGGGGGGTCAGGAGGTGAGTTACTCTCCGCAGGATTCCCAGCCTCTGACCTGCTCTGGTAGCCACAGTATTTATATGGCTGGGTCCAGATCAGTTTCTGGTCAATGGTAACTCCCGAGGATATTGATGGGGGGGGGGGGGGGTTCTTATGACAAGACTCACCAGGCCCTGCACCACATGAAACAATAGTAGGGCAGATGACCATAGGTTTGGCCAAAGAAGGATGTTTTAATGAGCGTCCTAATGGAGAAAAACAAGGTGATGAGGTGTAGGGATGAGGTTTAGGGAGGGTATTTCTAAAGCTCAGGAGCCCAGGCTGAGTGGAGAGATCTCGGAGGGTGGTTTGGCTGGAGGAGGTCACCGAGATGGGGAGAATTTGAAAATCGAGGATTGGCTTCAGGTGGGGACCAAGGTAGGCCGGATGCTTCAGGTGGGGACCAAGGTAGGCCGGATGCTTCAGGTGGGGACCAAGGTAGGCCGGATGTGCACACGGGGAGGAGGGGGGGGGGGGGGGGGGGGGGGGGGCGGTGGGTGAGCAGGATTTAGATTAAGGAAGAATATGTATAGAACGGTTTTGGGTGACTTCCAGGTTTACGGAGGATAGAGTGTTGTAAAACCGACCAGGTTTGCGTTGGCATAGTCGAGTCCAGAGTTAACAAAGGCACGGAATGTGGACTTCATTGGCGGAGGAGCCGGAACATGGGCCAGTGAGTTGGCGGGATGTCACAAAGGTAAAACAATGAGGATCTTAGAGATGGCTTTCGAAAGGAGGGAGGTGATCAATACCCTCCAAATCCACAGATACCAGCCAAAGTCAAGTTTCTTTGCATTGGGGTTATTCAAGTGTGTGCATGGAAGCGATACCCATACAAGATGGAGTACACCTCTCAGATCAACAAAATAGACCATTCTGATACTATTGTACAGATAATCGTTCATTTGCATTGACCAATCACTTCTTAACATGGTTTGACACTTTAATAGTTCCCAATCAATAATCACCCACGTATACAGTGATTATACCATTATGTTCACACAATAACTCAGTGGTGCCTTCATACGAGGGTGGCACGGTAGCACAGTTGCTGCACAGCTCCAGGCACTTGCGACACTAATAAAGATTATTATTACCTTCAACTCTGAGTTACAATGGACAAAGCAGCATCGTGTATCTTTGGCGGAGAGCTCCCACAGAGTTTTGTAAATACAATTTAACTTATGTGTTGTTATTAATCCTTGGTTTCCCCTTTTCCTCAGTCGTGGCCGGATGCTCATTTCGGAACGTCACAGGCGGAAAACCCAATCGCCGCGTTGGGTTAAATCTGCGGGCAGATATGGGGACGGGTAATGGTGGGCCGGTGGGTCGGCAGCCAGAGTATTTGGGATCTCTTTCTGGGATCTAGGGTGCTGTGGTTGAGACTGGGACACGGCTTGCTTCGGGAGGTCTTGTGGCTCTGCCGGTGGCATCCCTGCATCTGAGCCAGAAACCCGGGTTTCGAAGTTTACACCAGGCCATGTTAACCAAAGGAACATAGAAAATAGGAGCAGGAGGAGTCCATTCGGCCCCTTTAACCTGCTCCGTCCTCCATTCATTATGATCATGGCTGATCATCCAACTCAATAGCCTAATCCCGCTTTCCCCCCATATCCCTTTGAGCCCCTTCGCCCCAAGTGCTATATTTTGAAAACATGCAATGTTTTAGCCTCAACTACTTCCTGTGGTAATGAATTCTGCAGGCCGACCGCTCGGTGAAGAAATTTAATCTCATCTCTGTCCTAAATGGTCTCCCCCGTATCCTCAGACTGTGACCCCTGGTTCTGGACACCCCCCACCATCGGGAACATCCTTCCTGCATCGACCCTGTCCAGTCCCCCCCACCCCCCCTACCACCGGGAACATCCTTCCTGCATCGACCCTGTCCAGTCCCCCCCACCATCGGGAACATCCTTCCTGCATCGACCCTGTCCAGTCCCCCCCACCATCGGGAACATCCTTCCTGCGTCGACCCTGTCCAGTCCCCCCCCCCCCCACCATCGGGAACATCCTTCCTGCATCGGCCCTGTCCAGTCCCCCCCACCATCGGGAACATCCTTCCTGCATCAACCCTGTCCAGTCCCCCCCCACCATCGGGAACATCCTTCCTGCATCGACCCTGTCCAGTTCCCCCCCCACCATCGGGAACATCCTTCCTGCATCTACCCTGTCCAGTTCCCCCCCCCACCATCGGGAACATCCTTCCTGCATCGACCCTGTCCAGTCCCCCCCCCACCATCAGGAACATCCTTCCTGCATCGACCCTGTCCAGTCCCCCCCCTACCACCGGGAACATCCTTCCTGCATTGATCCTGTCCAGTCCCTCCCACCATTGGGAACATCCTTCCTGCATCGACCCTGTCCAGTCCCCCCCCCACCATCGGGAACATCCTTCCTGCATCGGCCCTGTCCAGTCCCCCCCCCCACCATCGGGAACATCCTTCCTGCATCGACCCTGTCCAGTCCCCCCCCACCATCGGGAACATCCTTCCTGCATCGGCCCTGTCCAGTCCCCCCCCCCCACCATCGGGAACATCCTTCCTGCACCTACCCTGTCCAGTCCGCCCCCACCATCGGGAACATCCTTCCTGCATCCACCCTGTCCAGTTCCCCCCACCATCGGGAACATCCTTCCTGCATCGACTCTGTCCAGTCCCCCCCACCATCGGGAACATCCTTCCTGCATCGACCCTGTCCAGTCCCCCCCACCATCGGGAACATCCTTCCTGCATCCACCCTGTCCAGTTCCCCCCACCATCGGGAACATCCTTCCTGCATCGACTCTGTCCAGTCCCCCCCCCACCATCGGGAACATCCTTCCTGCATCTACCCTGTCCAGTCCCCCCCACCATCAAGAACATCCTTCCTGCATCTACCCTGTCCAGTCCCCCCCACCATCGGGAACATCCTTCCTGCATCTACCCTGTCCAGTCCCCCACCACCATCGGGAACATCCTTCCTGCATCGACCCTGTCCAGTCCCCCCCACCATCGGGAACATCCTTCCTGCATCTACGCTGTCCAGTCCCCCCCCACCATCGGGAACATCCTTCCTGCATCGACTCTGTCCAGTCCCCCCCCCACCATCGGGAACATCCTTCCTGCATCTACCCTGTCCAGTCCCCCCCACCATCAAGAACATCCTTCCTGCATCTACCCTGTCCAGTCCCCCCCACCATCGGGAACATCCTTCCTGCATCTACCCTGTCCAGTCCCCCACCACCATCGGGAACATCCTTCCTGCATCGACCCTGACCAGTCCCCCCCACCATCGGGAACATCCTTCCTGCATCGACCCTGTCCAGTCCCCCCCCCACCATCGGGAACATCCTTCCTGCATCGACCCTGTCCAGTCCCCCCCACCATCGGGAACATCCTTCCTGCATCCACCCTGTCCAGTCCCCCCCCCACCATCAAGAACATCCTTCCTGCATCGACCCTGTCCAGTCCGCCCCCACCATCGGGAACATCCTTCCTGCATCGACCCTGTCCAGTCCCACCCCCCCCCCCCCACCACCACCATCGGGAACATCCTTCCTGCATCGACTCTGTCCAGTCCCCCCCCACCATCGGGAACATCCTTCCTGCATCGACCCTGTCCAGTCCCCCCCACCATCGGGAACATCCTTCCTGCATCGACCCTGTCCAGTCCCCCCCCACCATCGGGAACATCCTTCCTGCATCCACCCTGTCCAGTCCCCCCCCCCCCACCCCCCCACCATCAGGAACATCCTTCCTGCATCGACCCTGTCCAGTCCCCCCCCCCACCATCAGGAACATCCTTCCTGCATCGACCCTGTCCAGTCCCCCCCCCCCACCATCGGGAACATCCTTCCTGCATCGACCCTGTCCAGTCCCCCCCCCCCACCATCAGGAACATCCTTCCTGCATCGACCCTGTCCAGTCCCCCCCCCCCCACCATCGGGAACATCCTTCCTGCATCCACCCTGTCCAGTCCCCCCCCCACCATCAGGAACATCCTTCCTGCATCGACCCTGTCCAGTCCCTCCCCCCCCCCCCCCCCCACCATCAGGAACATCCTTCCTGCATCTACCCTGTCCAGTCCCCCCCCCCCACCATCGGTAACATCCTTCCTGCATCGACCCAGTCCAGTCCCCCCCACCATCGGGAACATCCTTCCTGCATCGACCCAGTCCAGTCCCCCCCACCATCGGGAACATCCTTCCTGCATCGGCCCTGTCCAGTCCCCCCCCCACCATCGGGAACATCCTTCCTGCATCGACCCTGTCCAGTCCCCCACCACCATCAGGAACATCCTTCCTGCATCGACCCTGTCCAGTCCTGTTAGAATTTATAGGTTTCTATGAGATCCCCCCTCATTTTTCTGAACTCCAGTGAATACAATCCTAACCGACTCAATCTCTCCTCATACGTCAGCCCTGCCATCCCATAAATCAGTCTGGTAAACCTTCGCTGCACTCCCTCTGGAGCAAGAACATCCTTCCTCAGAATCCCTGCAGTGCAGAAGGAGGCCATTGTACCAATCGAATCTGCACCGACCCTTTGAAAGACTACCCGACCAAGGCCCAATCCCGTTCCCTATTCCTGCAACCCCACCCTAAGGGGCAATTTAGCTTGACCAACCCACCTAACCTGCATATCTTTGGACTGTGGGAGGAAACCGGAGCACCCGGAGGAAACCCACGCAGACACGGGGAGGATGTGCAGACTCCACACAGTCACCCGAGGTCGGAATCGAAACGGGGCCCCTGTCGCTATGAAGCAGCAGTGCTAACCACTGTGCCACCGTGCCTCCCTCACGAAGGGTGAGGAGATAAGGAGGCCAACTGCCCACAGTACTCCAGGTGTGGCCTCACCAAGGCTCCTGTATAATAGCAGCAACACATCCCTGCTCCTGTACTCAAATCCTCGCGCTATGAAAGCCCGCAAACCATTTGCCTTCTTTACCACCTGCTGCACCTGCACGCTTACCTTCAGTGGCCCCAATGTGGTCAAACAGTGGGATAGCCAACCTTCGTGGAGGCCTTGAAGTCTTATGTTTGACGTGGATTGGGGTGCCGCAAACTATTTCCAAGCAATTAAGGCGGCAAGTTGACCCTTTATTACAAGTGGATTTGAGTTTGTGATGAATGCAGAACTTTTTAGATACTACATTTCATATTTATAGCAGTAATGTTATTAAAAACCCTGTGTTAAAATATATACAAGCAGTGTGTCTACTAAAGCTGTAATTAAAGAGTCGTAAAAGATGTTGTCATTATTGTTTCTAACCACTCACTTGGTTACAGATGGGCTGAATGGCAGTGTAGGAATTCTATGATTCTATTGATCACTCCTGCGGTGAAGTATCCTTTCCTCACAGTTTTATAAATTTAGAGAAAACGTTTAGAGTTCTCGTTCGTTACCCTAACAAATGTTGGGGTCTGGTCCGGTATCCTAACAAGGACAGGAACAATGATATCTCACTGCAATTATATGGCGCCCTGGTGAGTCCGTGTCTGGAATATTGTGCACTGTTTTGGTCTCCTTATCTCAGGAAGGATAAACTTGACACAGAGGGAGTGCAATTGAGGTTCACCAGTCTGTCCTCTGAGCAGCGATTCAATGGATGGCACCTTTATTCTCTGGCACCTTTATTCTCTGGAGCTACGAAGAATGAGGGAGGATCTCATTGAAATTGACAACATTCTGGACAGGGTCGATGCAGCGAGGTGTCATGAATCAGGGGACCCAGACTCCGAATGAGGGGCAGACCATTTCCGACCGAGCTGAGGCAGAATTTCTTCACTCAGATGGTGGTGAATCTTTTGAATTCTTGACCCCAGAGGGCATTGGGAGGATCGCTCATTGGGTATTTTCCAGTCTGAGATTGATAGATTTCTACCCGGTAGAAATATCAACAGACACAGGGATATTCCACGAAAATCATGTCTAAGTAGAAGATTAGCCTTGATTTTATCGAATGGTGGAGCGGGCTAGAACGGCTGAATGGTCTATTCCTGCTGTAAGGGTCCTTCCTGTTGATTTCTCCGTTCCTATTTCTTCTATTTTGTCTTTAACATTTTTGGCCCATGGATCGCGAATGGAAACATACCTTTAAGTCGAGCAGTGGCAGGGAGGAAGTCAAAGTGTGTTATAAAGTTTTGTACTTTGGGCAGAACAACCCAGGCTTTATGGCCCCCAAGAGATTGGAGGAATGTGTTTCGATTGGCTGGCTGTTGGTCAATGGATAGGCCAGGGACAGTACTCTGCCCGGCAACCGACTGGTACCTGCCAGGTGGGGGTTTCGCAGAGAAGTCACTGGACCTTCAAGATGTAAGCAGCTCTCTCTCTCTGCTCTGTTGCCAACTGCCTGAAGGCAGAAGCTTTCAGACCCTGAAAGCAGAAGCTGATTCTCTCTCTTTCTCGAAGGCTGGCTACCAGCTTTTCCCGTGAGTCCATTACGAGCGGAAAGAGAAAGATAACATTTATCTGAAAGCTCAAGAAATAAACTGACTGGAAGATGTCCACCTGAAATAAAGTCTCTCGTCCTTTTACTGTCAGTGTTATTTTTCACCCCTCTTTTCCCTCCATAGGGTTTGTTTGTCTATGTGTCTGTATAAAGGGTAGAGTGAGTTAAAAAGTGGGGAAGGGGGTTAGAGATTAGATAGTAGTCACCCAGTTGTAGCTGATGGCTATTTAATTCGAACTACTCTTAATAATAAAACATTAATTGCGTTTAAGTTTGCAAACCTGGTGACTGTAATTATTGGGCAGTCCAAGACCTCGGGTATTGCGAAATAAAAGTTAATTTGAATCGTGTTGCGACTCCAAGTCAAGCGGGGCTTGAATTGACCGTGCACTGGCCTAGGGTGTCGTAACACTCCTATTTTTTTATGATCTCACAACCACTTGCCTCTCTAGGAAAGAGTGATACCAACGCTTCCTGGCAGAATGCAGCCAATTATGGATGGACTGTGTTGGTTGGGAAATTTTGAAAATGTGAACAAATTTGAACCGTAGTCATTAAGCTGTTTTCTTTTCTTACAGAATGTGGGGAACGAGCATTCCCCCCTGGCGCCAAGGGCACTCCAAGTGACTACAAGGATAGAATCAGGCATTCCGAAGGCAGGGAGAATAGTAAGGCAGAACTCAAAGAGTTTCCCTGGCAAGTGATCTTAACACACTGGAGGAAGCATCACTGTGGAGGGTCCCTTATTAATGAATACTGGGTTGTAACTACAGCCCAGTGTGTGGCAAATAGGTAAAGGAAGTGGCAGAGTTTTCATACAGGTGAATAGGGGCCAATGTAATGTCTATGTCTATATAATGTAGATTCTGCTTCATGGAATCGTAGGAAGATAATAAGTGAAGTCGTCATGTCCCAGATGACCATAGGCTGCTTTCCCCTTTGAGGGGGGAGAGAGCTGACTGGTGGTGCTTTAACCTGAGGGTCACCACACCTCAGGCACGAGGCGAGGTTGAGAAGATGGGGCGGGGGGGGGGGGGCCCTTCATGAATAACCTCAGCCGGCACGAGAATTGAACCCGCGTCACGAACCATGCGTCCAGCCAACTGAACTGACCCCCCCCCCCCCCCCCCACCTAAAGATACAGCACAGGAGAAGGCCATTTGGTCCACTTTTTTCTGTGCTAGCCCTTTGAAAATGCCATCCATTCAGACCCACCCACCCCTTACCCCCGCACCACACCTGCTCTTCTGGCATATCTCCCAAAGCCTCGCTGCCCAAACAAAAGTGTCCACATCTCCCCTTCTGGCTCCCTTACTGATTCTCTTTGATCTGTGTCCCTCTGGGTCACCGTCTCTCCAGCCACAGGGAAACAGTTTCTCCTTATTTTTCCTGCCCAAACCCCCTCATGAATTCGAACGCCTCGATTAAATCTCCGCTTAGCCTTTTCTGCTTCAAGGAAGAACTGTCCCGGTTTCCCCGTTCTCTTCACGTTAACTGATACCGTTTTTGTCAATGTCCTCGACAGCCTCTCTCGAAGGCCTCATTCCTAAAGTGAGCGCAAAACCCCAAATGGGGGCCCGTCCTGTTTTATAACAGAGCACAATCGTAACGTCTGAAATCCAGAGCATGGTGCTGGGGGGGTTATTAACCTCCAAAGGTGTGCTGGGGATTCCCTTCGGAGGTCCCCA
Source organism: Scyliorhinus torazame (assembly GCF_047496885.1). Taxonomy (NCBI): domain Eukaryota; kingdom Metazoa; phylum Chordata; class Chondrichthyes; order Carcharhiniformes; family Scyliorhinidae; genus Scyliorhinus; species Scyliorhinus torazame. Next base: position 15,018,359 of record NC_092737.1, read on the forward strand.
GGTAAACATTTGCACAGCGGTTGTCCAGAGGTGTAAACTTCCTCTGGGGCCTACTCTGCCAACCTGCCGAATATGCGACTTGAATCACAAACTTTGGGTGGGTCTGCCAGGGTTTCGGGAATAGTAACCCAGTAACCCAGAAAAAGTTAGAAGAATCAAGACGTCTTTTACCGTCTGGGTGCCGATTACACAGGCCTACACTGACCCCCAAGAGGGCTCCTCTAGCCCCCCCACCCCCACCCCCTTCCCCCCCGCCACCCCCCACCCCCACCTTCAGTTCCCTACCAGGAACACCCCAATCCACAGGAATCACCCCTACCCCCAAAAACTCTCACATTGATTGTCTGTGCCTGTGCTGTACCTGTCCTGGGAGTGTTTGATGGGGACAGTGTAGTGTGAGCTTGACACTGTATCTAACCCTGTGCTGTACCTGTCCTGGGGGTGTTTGATGGGGACAGTGTAGAGGGAGCTTTACTCTGTATCTAACACCGTGCTGTAACTGTCCTGGGAGTGTTTGATGGGGACAGTGTAGTGTGAGCTTGACACTGTATCTAACCCTGTGCTGTAACTGTCCTGGGAGTGTTTGATGGGGACAGTGTAGTGTGAGCTTGACACTGTATCTAACCCTGTGCTGTACCTGTCCTGGGAGTGTTTGATGGGGACAGTGTAGAGGGAGCTTTACTCTGTATCTAACCCCGTGCTGTACCTGTCCTGGGAGTGTTTGATGGGGACACTGTAGAGGGAGCTTTACTCTGTATCTAACCCCATGCTGTACCTGTCCTGGGAGTGTTTGATGGGGGCAGTGTAGAGGGAGCTTTACTTTGTATCTAACCCCGTGCTGTACCTGTCCTGGGAGTGTTTGATGGGGACAGTATAGAGGGAGCTTTACTCTGTATCTAACCCCGTGCTGTACCTGTCCTGGGAGTGTTTGATGGGGACAGTGTAGAGGGAGCTTTACTCTGTATCTAACCCCGAGCTGTACCTGTCCTGGGAGTGTTTGATGGAGACAGTGTAGAGGGAGCTTTACTCTGTATCTAACCCCGTGCTGTACCTGTCCTGGGAGTGTTTGATGGGGACAGTGTAGAGGGAGCTTTACTCTGTATCTAACCCCATGCTGTACCTGTCCTGGGAGTGTTTGATGGGGACAGTGTAGAGGGAGCTTTACTCTGTATCTAACCCTGTGCTGTCGCTGTCCTGGGAGTGTTTGATGGGGACAGTGTAGAGGGAGATTTACTCTGTATCTAACCCTGTGCTGTACCTGTCCTGGGAGTGTTTGATGGAGACAGTGTAGAGGGAGCTTTACTCTGTATCTAACCCAGTGCTGTACCTGTCCTGGGAGTGTTTGATGGGACAGTGTAGAGGGAGCTTTACTCTGTATCTAACCCCATGCTGTACCTGTCCTGGGAGTGTTTGATGGGGACAGTGTAGAGGGAGCTTTACTCTGTATCTAACCCTGTGCTGTCGCTGTCCTGGGAGTGTTTGATGGGGACAGTCTAGAGGGAGCTTTACTCTGTATCTAACCCTGTGCTGTACCTGTCCTGGGAGTGTTTGATGGAGACAGTGTAGAGGGAGCTTTACTGTATCTAACCCAGTGCTGTACCTGTCCTGGGAGTGTTTGATGGGGATAGTGTAGACGGAGCTTTACTCTGTATCTAACCCCATGCTGTACCTGTCCTGGGAGTGTTTGATGGGGACAGTGTAGAGGGAGCTTTACTCTGTATCTAACCCCGTGCTGTACCTGTCCTGGGAGTGTTTGATGGAGACAGTGTAGAGGGAGCTTTACTCTGTATCTAACCCCGTGCTGTACCTGTCCTGGGAGTGTTTGATGGAGACAGTGTAGAGGGAGCTTTACTCTGTATCTAACCCAGTGCTGTACCTGTCCTGGGAGTGTTTGATGGAGACAGTGCAGAGGGAGCTTTACTCTGTATCTAACCCAGTGCTGTACCTGTCCTGGGAGTGTTTGATGGAGACCGTCCAACCGGAAGGTGTTATCAATGTGATATGAGCAATATTGCTGGCAGCCTGAGACTGTTTTTGGGCATGCTTTGTGGTAGAGCGCCGGGCAGCGTTGGCAAGAGCATTAAAAATCAGTGTATTTTTTCCAGCGCCCCTGAAGATTTGCAAGTCCTTGCTGGGACGGTGGACATAGCTCACCAGGAAAACACTCATACTGTGGAGAAAATCATCTCCCATGAAGACTACAACCCGAAAGCTCTCCAAAATGACATTGCCTTGCTCGAACTGGCACAACCGGTCAATTACAATGAACTGGCCGGTCCAGTCTGCTTCCCGGATGCCACATTCATGGACCCTGACCACTTGGGCATCTGCTGGACCACAGGCTGGAGACAGATGCACACGGGTAAGGGAGTCCCTTCAGCCCCCCCACTGCCGTTCTGCTTTCCCGTCAGCACAAAAGGAACAGAAGAAATAGGATTGGGAACAGGCCCCTCGAGCCTGATCTATCATTCAACACAATTGACCCCAATTGGGGGCAGCACTGTGGATAGCACAATTGCTTCACAGCTCCAGGGTCCCAGGTTCGATTCCCCGCTGGGTCACTGTCTGTGCGGAGTCTGCACGTCCTCCCCGTGTCTGCGTGGGTTTCCTCCGGGTGCTCCGGTTTCCTCCCACAGTCCAAAGATGTGCAGGTTAGGTGGATTGGCCGCGATAAATTGCCCTTAGTGTCCAAAATTGCCCTTAGTGTTGGGTGGGGTTACTGGGTTATGGGGATAGGGTGGAGGTGTTGACCTTGGGTAGGGTGCTCTTTGCAAGAGCCGGTGCAGACTCGATGGGCCGAATGGCCTCCTTCTGCATTGTAAATTCTATGATAATCTATGAAATTGTAACCTTAATTCTACTTTCCTCCCTGCACACCGTCACCTGTCCCCACCACCCCCCCCCCCCCCCCCCCCGCCATAACCCCTCACTCCCTTGTCGATCACAAGTCTGTCCAACTCAACCTTGAGTATGTTCAATGATCCAGTCTCCGTCGCTCGCTGGGGGACAGAATTCCAACCCCCCTCAGAGACGAGTTCTCCTCACCTACATCTTAAATAACTTCTCTGAACTACCTCTAATTCAAGTCAAGGAGACCAGATTTGGACACAGTGCGGACTCACCACTGTTCTGTGTGACGTTACAGCGAGAGTTTCCTACTATTATACTATATCCGCCCGCCACCTCTTGCAATAAGGGCCATTTGTCTTCTTAATTGCTTCCAGTGCCTACATGCTCGCCTTTTTGTGACATGTGTCCGAGGACATCCAGATCCCTCTGTACTCCACATTCCGTAGTCCACCTCCATTTCCATAATGTTCTGCTTTTTTATTCTTCCTGCCAAAGTGGCCTCCTTGGCATTTCCCCCAGATTGAACACCATCTGCCAAATTGTTGCCCACAATTTGTGGCACGGTGGCACCGTGGTTAGCACCGCTGCCTCATAGCGCCACGGACACGGGTTCGATTCCAACCTCGGCTGACTGTCTGTGTGGAGTTTGCACGTTCTTGCCCCGTGTCTGCCTGGGTTTCCTCCGGGTGCTCCGGTTTCCTCCCCACAGTCAGAAACTGTGCAGGTTAGGTGGATTGGCCGTGCTAAAAACTGTCCCTTAGTATCCAGAGACGTGCAGGTTAGATGGGCTGAGGAGATAGAGCGGAGGAGTGGAGCCTAGGGTTGATCTTCCAGAGGATCAATACAGACTTGATGGGCCGAATGGCTTCCTTCTGTGCTGCAGGGATTCAGTACATTCCACTCGACCTATGGATGCCTACTGCCTAACGCACACCAGCCGCATCACAAAGGGGCTAGCTTATTTTCATGGTGGTTAGATGAAGGAGCGGTGGCTTTGAGTGCACTGGGTGATGAGTTGGTTACCCTACGAGGAGAGATTAAGAAATGAAATGAAAATGAAAAATGAAATGAAAATCGCTTATTGTCACAAGTCGGCTTCAAATGAAGTTACTGTGAAAAGCCCCTAGTCGCCACATTCCGGCGCCTGTTCGGGGAGGCTGGTACGGGAATTGAACGGTGCTGCTGGCCTGCCTTGGTCTGCTTTCAAAGCCAGTGATTTAGCCCTGTGCTAAACAGAAGAACAAAAAGAACAAAGAAAATACAGGAACACGCCCTTCGGCCCTCCAACCCTGTGCTGACCATGCTGCCCATCAACCTAAACGCTTCTACACTTCCTGGGTCCGTATCCCTCTATTCCCATCCTATTCATGTATTTGTCAAGATGCCCCTTAAATGTCACTATCGTCCCTGCTTCCACCACCTCCGGCAGCGAGTTCCAGGCACCCACTACCCTCTGTGTAAAAAACTTGCCTCGTACATCTCCTCTAACCCTTGCCCCTCTCACGTTAAACCTATGCCCCCTAGTAATTGACACTTCCACCCTGGGAAAAAGTCTCTGACTATCCACTCTGTCTATGCCCCTCATAATTTTGTAGACCTCTGTCAGGTCGCCCCTCAACCTCCGTCGTTCCAGTGAGAACAAACAGAGTTTATTCAACCGCTGTGTTGGTAGGGGGGTTACGGATGGCTGCATTGGTAGGAGGTTAAGGAGGGCTATATTGGCAGGGGGGTTACGGAGGGCTGTGTTGGTAGGGGGGGTTACGGAGGGCTGTGTTGGTAGGGGGGGTTATGGAGGGCTGTGTTGGTAGGGGGGGTTACGGAGGGCTATGTTGGTAGGGGGGGTTACGGAGGGCTGTGTTGGTAGGGGGGGGTTACGGAGGGCTGTGTTGGTAGGGGGGGTTACGGAGGGCTGTGTTGGTAGGGGGGGTTACGGAGGGCTGTGTTGGTAAAGGGAGTTACGGAGGGCTGTGTTGGTAGCGGGGGTTACGGAGGGCTGTGTTGGTAAAGGCGGTTACGGAGAGCTGTGTTGGTAAAGGGGGTTACGGAGGGCTGTGTTGGTAGGGGGGGTTATGGAGGGCTGTGTTGGTAGGAGGGGTTACGGAGGACTGTGTTGGTAGGGGGGTTACGGAGGGCTGTGTTGGTAAAGGGGGTTACGGAGGGCTGTGTTGGAAGCGGGGGTTAAGGAGGGCTGTGTTGGTAGGGGGGGTTACGGAGGGCTGTGTTGGTAGGGGGTTTGCGGAGGGCAGTGTTGGTAGGGGGGGTAACGGGGGGCTGTGTTGGTAGGGGGGTTACGGAGGGCTGTGTAGGTAGGGGGGTTACGGAGGGCTGTGTTGGTAGGGGGGTTACGGAGGGCTGTGTTGGTAGGAGGTTACGGAGGGCTGTGTTGGTAGGGGGGTTACGGAGGGCTGTGTTGGTAGGGGGGGTTACGGAGGGCTGTGTTGGTAAAGGGGGTTACGGAGGGCTGTGTTGGTAGGGGGGTTACGGAGGGCTGTTTTGGTAGGGGGGGTTATGGAGGGCTGTGTTGGTAGGGGGTTTGCGGAGGGCTGTGTTAGTAGGGGGGTTACGGAGGGCTGTGTTGGTAGGGGGGTTACGGAGGGCTGTGTTGGTAGGAGGTTACGGAGGGCTGTGTTGGTAGGGGGGTTACGGAGGGCTGTGTTGGTAGGGGGGGTTACGGAGGGCTGTGTTGGCAGGGGGGTTACGGAGGGCTGTGTTGGTAGGAGGTTACGGACGGCTGTGTTGGTAGGAGGTTACGGAGGGCTGTGTTGGTAGGGGGGTTACGGAGGGCTGTGTTGGTAGGGGGGGTTACGGAGGGCTGTGTTGGTAGGGGGGGTTACGGAGGGCTGTGTTGGTCGGGGGGGTTATGGAGGGCTGTGTTGGTAGGGGGGGTTACGGAGGGCTGTGTTGGTAGGGGGGGTTACGGAGGGCTGTGTTGGTCGGGGGGGTTATGGAGGGCTGTGTTGGTAGGGGGGGTTACGGAGGGCTGTGTTGGTAGGGGGGGTTACGGAGGGCTGTGTTGGTAGGGGGGGTTACGGAGGGCTGTGTTGGTAGCGGGGGTTACGGAGGGCTGTGTTGGTAAAGGGGGTTACGGAGAGCTGTGTTGGTAAAGGGGGTTACGGAGGGCTGTGTTGGTAGGGGGGGTTATGGAGGGCTGTGTTGGTAGGGTGGGTTACGGAGGACTGTGTTGGTAGGGGGGTTACGGAGGGCTGTGTTGGTAAAGGGGGTTACGGAGGGCTGTGTTGGTAGGGGGGTTACGGAGAGCTGTGTTGGTAGGGGGGGTTATGGAGGGCTGTGTTGGTAGGGGGTTTGCGGAGGGCAGTGTTGGTAGGGGGGGTAACGGGGGGCTGTGTTGGTAGGGGGGTTACGGAGGGCTGTGTTAGTAGGGGGGTTACGGAGGGCTGTGTTGGTAGGGGGGTTACGGAGGGCTGTGTTGGTAGGAGGTTACGGAGCGCTGTGTTGGTAGGGGGGTTACGGAGGGCTGTGTTGGTAGGGGGGGTTACGGAGGGCTGTGTTGGTAGGGGGGGTTATGGAGGGCTGTGTTGGTAGGGGGGGTTACGGAGGGCTATGTTGGTAGGGGGGGTTACGGAGGGCTGTGTTGGTAGGGGGGGGTTACGGAGGGCTGTGTTGGTAGGGGGGGTTACGGAGGGCTGTGTTGGTAGGGGGGGTTACGGAGGGCTGTGTTGGTAAAGGGAGTTACGGAGGGCTGTGTTGGTAGCGGGGGTTACGGAGGGCTGTGTTGGTAAAGGCGGTTACGGAGAGCTGTGTTGGTAAAGGGGGTTACGGAGGGCTGTGTTGGTAGGGGGGGTTATGGAGGGCTGTGTTGGTAGGGGGGGTTACGGAGGACTGTGTTGGTAGGGGGGTTACGGAGGGCTGTGTTGGTAAAGGGGGTTACGGAGGGCTGTGTTGGTAGGGGGGTTACGGAGGGCTGTGTTGGTAGGGGGGGTTACGGAGGGCTGTGTTGGTAGGGGGTTTGCGGAGGGCAGTGTTGGTAGGGGGGGGTAACGGGGGGCTGTGTTGGTAGGGGGGTTACGGAGGGCTGTGTAGGTAGGGGGGTTACGGAGGGCTGTGTTGGTAGGGGGGTTACGGAGGGCTGTGTTGGTAGGAGGTTACGGAGGGCTGTGTTGGTAGGGGGGTTACGGAGGGCTGTGTTGGTAGGGGGGGTTACGGAGGGCTGTGTTGGTAAAGGGGGTTACGGAGGGCTGTGTTGGTAGGGGGGTTACGGAGGGCTGTGTTGGTAGGGGGGGTTATGGAGGGCTGTGTTGGTAGGGGGTTTGCGGAGGGCTGTGTTAGTAGGGGGGTTACGGAGGGCTGTGTTGGTAGGGGGGTTACGGAGGGCTGTGTTGGTAGGAGGTTACGGAGGGCTGTGTTGGTAGGGGGGTTACGGAGGGCTGTGTTGGTAGGGGGGGTTACGGAGGGCTGTGTTGGCAGGGGGGTTACGGAGGGCTGTGTTGGTAGGAGGTTACGGACGGCTGTGTTGGTAGGGGGGGTTACGGAGGGCTGTGTTGGTAGGGGGTTTGCGGAGGGCAGTGTTGGTAGGGGGGGTAACGGGGGGCTGTGTTGGTAGGGGGGTTACGGAGGGCTGTGTAGGTAGGGGGGTTACGGAGGGCTGTGTTGGTAGGGGGGTTACGGAGGGCTGTGTTGGTAGGAGGTTACGGAGGGCTGTGTTGGTAGGGGGGTTACGGAGGGCTGTGTTGGTAGGGGGGGTTACGGAGGGCTGTGTTGGTAAAGGGGGTTACGGAGGGCTGTGTTGGTAGGGGGGTTACGGAGGGCTGTGTTGGTAGGGGGGGTTATGGAGGGCTGTGTTGGTAGGGGGTTTGCGGAGGGCTGTGTTAGTAGGGGGGTTACGGAGGGCTGTGTTGGTAGGGGGGTTACGGAGGGCTGTGTTGGTAGGAGGTTACGGAGGGCTGTGTTGGTAGGGGGGTTACGGAGGGCTGTGTTGGTAGGGGGGGTTACGGAGGGCTGTGTTGGCAGGGGGGTTACGGAGGGCTGTGTTGGTAGGAGGTTACGGACGGCTGTGTTGGTAGGAGGTTACGGAGGGCTGTGTTGGTAGGGGGGTTACGGAGGGCTGTGTTGGTAGGGGGGGTTACGGAGGGCTGTGTTGGTAGGGGGGGTTACGGAGGGCTGTGTTGGTAGGGGGGGTTACGGAGGGCTGTGTTGGTAAAGGGGGTTACGGAGGGCTGTGTTGGTAGCGGGGGTTACGGAGGGCTGTGTTGGTAAAGGGGGTTACGGAGAGCTGTGTTGGTAAAGGGGGTTACGGAGGGCTGTGTTGGTAGGGGGGGTTATGGAGGGCTGTGTTGGTAGGGGGGGTTACGGAGGACTGTGTTGGTAGGGGGGTTACGGAGGGCTGTGTTGGTAAAGGGGGTTACGGAGGGCTGTGTTGGTAGGGGGGTTACGGAGGGCTGTGTTGGTAGGGGGGGTTATGGAGGGCTGTGTTGGTAGGGGGTTTGCGGAGGGCAGTGTTGGTAGGGGGGGTAACGGGGGGCTGTGTTGGTAGGGGGGTTACGGAGGGCTGTGTTAGTAGGGGGGTTACGGAGGGCTGTGTTGGTAGGGGGGTTACGGAGGGCTGTGTTGGTAGGAGGTTACGGAGGGCTGTGTTGGTAGGGGGTTTACGGAGGGCTGTGTTGGTAGGGGGGGTTACGGAGGGCTGTGTTGGTAGGGGGGGTTACGGAGGACTATGTTGGCAGGGGGGTTACGATGGGCTGTGTTGGTAGGAGGTTACGGACGGCTGTGTTGGTAGGAGGTTACGGAGGGCTGTGTTGGTAGGGGGGTTACGGAGGGCTGTGTTGGTAGGGGGGGTTACGGAGGGCTGTGTTGGTCGGGGGGGTTACGGAGGGCCGAGTTGGTACGAGGTTACGGAGGGCTGTGTTTGGCGGGGGGGTTACGGAGGGCTGTGTTGGTAGGGGGGTTACGGAGGGCTGTGTTGGTAGGGGGGGTTACGGAGGGCTGTGTTGGTAGGGGGGGTTATGGAGGACTGTGTTGGTAGGGGGGGTTACGGAGGGCTGTGTTGGTAGGGGGGGTTACGGAGGGCTGTGTTGGTAGGGGGGGTTACGGAGGGCTGTGTTGGTAGGGGGGGTTACGGAGGGCTGTGTTGGTAGGGGGGGTTATGGAGGACTGTGTTGGTAGGGGGGGTTACGGAGGGCTGTGTTGGTAGGGGGGGTTACGGAGGGCTGTGTTGGTAGGGGGGGTTACGGAGTGCTGTATTGGTAGAGGGGGGCTTGCGGAGGGCTGTGTTGGTAGGGGGGTTATGGAGGGCTGTGTTGGTAGGGGGGTTACGGAGGGTTGCGTTGGTGGGGGGGTTACGGAGGGCTGTGATGGTAGGGGGGGTTACGGAGGGCTGTGATGGTAGGGGGGGTTACGGAGGGCTGTGTTGGTAGGGGGGGGTTACAGAGGGCTGTGTTGGTAGGGGGGTTACGGAGGGTTGCGTTGGGAGGGGGGGTTACGGAGGGCTGTGTTGGTAGGGGGGGTTACGGAGGGCTGTGTTGGTAGGGGGGGTTATGGAGGACTGTGTTGGTAGGGAGAGTTACGGAGGGCTGTGTTGGTAGGGGGGGTTACGGAGGGCTGTGATGGTGGGGGGGTTACGGAGGGCTGTGATGGTAGGGGGGGTTACGGAGGGCTGTGATGGTAGGGGGGGTTACGGAGGGCTGTGTTGGTAGGGGGGGTTACGGAGGGCTGTGTTGGTAGGGGGGTTACGGAGGGCTGTGTTGGTAGGGGGCGTTACGGAGGGCTGTGTTGATAGGGGGGGTTACGGAGGGCTGTGTTGGTCGGGGGGGGGTTACGGAGGGCCGAGTTGGTACGAGGTTACGGAGGGCCGTGTTTGGCGGGGGGGTGACGGAGGGCTGTGTTGGTAGGGGGGTTACGGAGGGCTGTGTTGGTAGGGGGGGTTACGGAGGGCTGTGTTGGTAGGGGGGGTTATGGAGGACTGTGTTGGTAGGGGGGGTTACGGAGGGCTGTGTTGGTATGGGGGGTTACGGAGGGCTGTGTTGGTAGGGGGGGTTACGGAGGGCTGTGTTGGTAGGGGGGGTTACGGGGGGCTGTGTTGGTAGGGGGGGTTATGGAGGACTGTGTTGGTAGGGGGGTTTACGGAGGGCTGTGTTGGTAGGGGGGGTTACGGAGGGCTGTGTTGGTAGGGGGGGTTACGGAGTGCTGTATTGGTAGAGGGGGGCTTGCGGAGGGCTGTGTTGGTAGTGGGGTTATGGAGGGTTGTGTTGGTAGGGGGGGTTACGGAGGGTTGCGTTGGTAGGGGGGGTTACGGAGGGCTGTGTTGGTAGGGGGGGTTACGGAGGGCTGTGATGGTAGGGGGGGTTACGGAGGGCTGTGATGGTAGGAGGTTACGGAGGGCTGTGTTGGTAGGGGGGGCTACGGAGGGCTGTGATGGCAGGGGGGGTTACGGAGGGCTGTGATGGTAGGGGGGGTTACGGAGGGCTGTGTTGGTAGGGGGGGTTACGGAGGGCTGTGTTGGTTGGGGGGTTATGGAGGGCTGTGTTGGTCGGGGGGGGTACGGAGGGCTGTGTTGGTAGGGGGGGTTACGGAGGGCTGTGATGGTAGGGGGGGTTACGGAGGGCTGTGTTGGTAGGGGGGGTTACGGAGGGTTGTGTTGGTAGGGGGCGTTACGGAGGGCTGTGTTGGTACGGGGGGTTACGGAGGGCTGTGTTGGTAGGGGGGTTTACGGAGGGCTGTGTTGGTAGGGGGGGTTACGGAGGGCTGTGTTGGTAGGGGGGGTTACGGAGGACTGTGTTGGTAGGGGGGGTTACGGATGGCCGGGTTGGTAGGAGGTCACGGAGGGCTGTGCTGGTAGGGGGGTTACGGAGGGCTGTGACTGTAGGGGGGTTTATGGAGGACTGTGTTGGTAGGGGGGGTTACGGAGGGCTGTGTTGGTCGGGGGGTTATGGAGGGCAGTGTTGGTAGGGGGGTTACGGAGGGCTGTGTTGGTAGGGGGGTTTACGGAGGGCTGTGTTGGTAGGGGGGATTACGGAGGGCTGTGTTGGTAGGGGGGTTACGGAGGGCTGTGTTGGTAGGGGGGGTTACGGAGGGCTGTGTTGGTAGGGGGGTTACGGAGGGCTGTGTTGGTAGGGGGGTTAGGGAGGGCTGTGTTGGTAGGGGGGGTTACGGAGGGCTGTGATGATAGGGTGGTTACGGAGGGCTGTGTTGGTAGGAGGTTACGGAGGGCTGTGTTGGTAGGGGGGGTTACGGAGGGCTTTGTTGGTAGGGGGGGTTACGGAGGGCTGTGATGATAGGGGGGTTACGGAGGGCTGTGTTGGTAGGGGGGGTTACGGAGGGCTGTGTTGGTAGGGGGGTTACGGAGGGCTGTGTTGGTAGGGGGGGTTACGGAGGGCTATGTTGGTAGGGGGGGTTACGGAGGGCTGTGTTGGTAGGGGGAGTTACAGAGGGTTGTGTTGGTAGGGGGGGTTACGGAGGGCTGTGTTGGTAGGGGGGGTTACGGAGGGCTGTGTTGGTAGGGGGGGTTACGGAGGGCTGTGATGGTAGCGGGGGTTACGGAGGGCTATGTTGATAGGGGGGGTTACGGAGGGCTGTGTTGGTAGGGGGGGTTACAGAGGGTTGTGTTGGTAGGGGGGGTTATGGAGGGCTGTGTTGGTAGGGGGGTTACGGAGGGCTGTGTTGGTAGGGGGGGTTACGGAGGGCTGTGATGGTAGGGGGGTTATGGAGGGCTGTGTTGGTAGGGGGGTTACGGATTGCTGTGTTGGTAGGGGGGTTATGGAGGGCTGTGTTGGTGGGGGGGGTTACGGAGGGCTGTGTTGGTAGGGGGGTTACGGAGGGCTGTGTTGGTAGGGGGGTTATGGAGGGCTGTGTTGGTAAGAGGGGTTACGGAGGGCTGTGTTGGTAGGGGGGTTACGGAGGGCTGTGTTGGTAAGAGGGGTTACGGAGGGCTGTGTTGGTAGGGGGGTTACGGAGGGCTGTGTTGGTAGGGGGGGTTACGGAGGGCTGTGTTGGTAGAGGGGGGCTTGCGGAGGGCTGTGTTGGTAGGGGGGTTAAGGAGGGCCGAGTTGGTAGGAGGTTACGGAGGGCTGTGTTGGTAGGGGGGGTTATGGAGGACTGTGTTGGTAGGGGGGGTAACAGAGGGCTGTGTTGGTAGGGGGGTTACGGAGGGCTGTGTTGGTAGGGGGGGTTACGGAGGGCTGTGTTGGTAGGGGGGTTTACGGAGGGCTGTGTTGGTAGGGGGGGTTATGGAGGACTGTGTTGATAGGGGGGTTACGGAGGGCTGTGTTGGTAGGGGGGGTTACGGAGGACTGTGTTGGTAGGGGGGTTACGGAGGACTGTGTTGGTAGGGGGGGTTATGGAGGACTGTGTTGGTAGGGGGGGTTACGGAGGGCTGTGTTGGTAAAGGGGGTTACAGAGGGCTGTGTTGGTAGGGGGGTTACGGTGGACTGTGTTGGTAGGGGGGGTTACGGAGGGCTGTGTTGTTAGGGGGGTTACGGAGGACTGTGTTGGTAGGGGGGTTACGGTGGACTGTGTTGGTAGGGGGGGTTATGGAGGGCTGTGTTGGTAGGGGGGGTTATGGAGGACTGTGTTGGTAGGGGGGTTACGGAGGACTGTGTTGGTAGGGGGGGTTACGGAGGGCTGTGTTGGTATGGGGGGGTTACGGAGGGCTGTGTTGGTAGGGGGGGTTACGGAGGGCTGTGATGGTAGGGGGGGTTACGGAGGGCTGTGTTGGTAGGGGGGGTTACGGAGGGCTGTGTTGGTAGGGGGGTTACGGAGGGCTGTGTTGGTAGGGGGGGTTACGGAGGGCTGTGTTGATAGGGGGGGTTACGGAGGGCTGTGTTGGTCGGGGGGGGTTACGGAGGGCCGAGTTGGTACGAGGTTACGGAGGGCCGTGTTTGGCGAGGGGGTTACGGAGGGCTGTGTTGGTAGGGGGGTTACGGAGGGCTGTGTTGGTAGGGGGGGTTACGGAGGGCTGTGTTGGTAGGGGGGGTTATGGAGGACTGTGTTGGTAGGGGGGGTTACGGAGGGCTGTGTTGGTATGGGGGGTTACGGAGGGCTGTGTTGGTAGGGGGGGTTACGGAGGGCTGTGTTGGTAGGGGCGGTTACGGAGGGCTGTGTTGGTAGGGGGGGTTATGGAGGACTGTGTTGGTAGGGGGGTTTACGGAGGGCTGTGTTGGTAGGGGGGGTTACGGAGGGCTGTGTTGGTAGGGGGGGTTACGGAGTGCTGTATTGGTAGAGGGGGGCTTGCGGAGGGCTGTGTTGGTAGGGGGGGTTACGGAGGGCTGTGATGGTAGGGGGGTTACGGAGGGCTGTGTTGGTAGGGGGGTTACGGATTGCTGTGTTGGTAGGGGGGTTATGGAGGGCTGTGTTGGTGGGGGGGGTTACGGAGGGCTGTGTTGGTAGGGGGGTTACGGAGGGCTGTGTTGGTAGGGGGGTTATGGAGGGCTGTGTTGGTAAGAGGGGTTACGGAGGGCTGTGTTGGTAGGGGGGTTACGGAGGGCTGTGTTGGTAAGAGGGGTTACGGAGGGCTGTGTTGGTAGGGGGGTTACGGAGGGCTGTGTTGTTAGGGGGGGTTACGTAGGGCTGTGTTGGTAGAGGGGGGCTTGCGAAGGGCTGTGTTGGTAGGGGGGTTAAGGAGGGCCGAGTTGGTAGGAGGTTACGGAGGGCTGTGTTGGTAGGGGGGGTTATGGAGGACTGTGTTGGTAGGGGGGGTTACAGAGGGCTGTGTTGGTAGGGGGGTTACGGAGGGCTGTGTTGGTAGGGGGCGTTACGGAGGGCTGTGTTGGTAGGGGGGGTTTACGGAGGGCTGTGTTGGTAGGGGGGGTTATGGAGGACTGTGTTGATAGGGGGGTTACGGAGGGCTGTGTTGGTAGGGGGGGTTACGGAGGACTGTGTTGGTAGGGGGGGTTACGGAGGGCTGTGTTGGTAGGGGGGGTTATGGAGGACTGTGTTGGTAGGGGGGGTTACGGAGGGCTGTGTTGGTAAAGGGGGTTACAGAGGGCTGTGTTGGTAGGGGGGTTACGGTGGACTGTGTTGGTAGGGGGGGTTACGGAGGGCTGTGTTGTTAGGGGGGTTACGGAGGACTGTGTTGGTAGGGGGGTTACGGTGGACTGTGTTGGTAGGGGGGGTTATGGAGGGCTGTGTTGGTAGGGGGGGTTATGGAGGACTGTGTTGGTAGGGGGGTTACGGAGGACTGTGTTGGTAGGGGGGGTTACGGAGGGCTGTGTTGGTATGGGGGGGTTACGGAGGGCTGTGTTGGTAGGGGGGGTTACGGAGGGCTGTGATGGTAGGGGGGGTTACGGAGGGCTGTGTTGGTAGGGGGGGTTACGGAGGGCTGTGTTGGTAGGGGGGTTACGGAGGGCTGTGTTGGTAGGGGGGGTTACGGAGGGCTGTGTTGATAGGGGGGGTTACGGAGGGCTGTGTTGGTCGGGGGGGGTTACGGAGGGCCGAGTTGGTACGAGGTTACGGAGGGCCGTGTTTGGCGGGGGGGTTACGGAGGGCTGTGTTGGTAGGGGGGTTACGGAGGGCTGTGTTGGTAGGGGGGGTTACGGAGGGCTGTGTTGGTAGGGGGGGTTATGGAGGACTGTGTTGGTAGGGGGGGTTACGGAGGGCTGTGTTGGTATGGGGGGTTACGGAGGGCTGTGTTGGTAGGGGGGGTTACGGAGGGCTGCGTTGGTAGGGGGGGTTACGGAGGGCTGTGTTGGTAGGGGGGGTTATGGAGGACTGTGTTGGTAGGGGGGTTTACGGAGGGCTGTGTTGGTAGGGGGGGTTACGGAGGGCTGTGTTGGTAGGGGGGGTTACGGAGTGCTGTATTGGTAGAGGGGGGCTTGCGGAGGGCTGTGTTGGTAGGGGGGTTATGGAGGGCTGTGTTGGCAGGGGGGGTTACGGAGGGTTGCGTTGGTAGGGGGGGTTCCGGAGGGCTGTGTTGGTAGGGGGGGTTACGGAGGGCTGTGATGGCAGGGGGGGTTACGGAGGGCTGTGATGGTAGGGGGGGTTACGGAGGGCTGTGTTGGTAGGGGGGGCTACGGAGGGCTGTGATGGCAGGGGGGGTTACGGAGGGCTGTGATGGTAGGGGGGGTTACGGAGGGCTGTGTTGGTAGGGGGGTTATGGAGGGCTGTGTTGGTCGGGGGGGTTACGGAGGGCTGTGTTGGTAGGGGGGGTTACGGAGGGCTGTGTTGGTAGGGGGGGTTACGGAGGGCTGTTTTGGTAGGGGGGTTACGGAGGGCTGTGATGGTAGGGGGGGTTACGGAGGGCTGTGTTGGTAGGGGGGGTTACGGAGGGCTGTGTTGGTAGGGGGGGTTACGGAGGGCTGTGTTGGTACGGGGGGTTACGGAGGGCTGTGTTGGTAGGGGGGTTTATGGAGGGCTGTGTTGGTAGGGGGGGTTACGGAGGGCTGTGTTGGTAGGGGGGGTTATGGAGGACTGTGTTGGTAGGGGGGGTTACGGAGGGCCGAGTTGGTAGGAGGTCACGGAGGGCTGTGCTGGTTGGGGGGTTACGGAGGGCTGTGTTGGTAGGGGGGGTTATGGAGGACTGTGTTGGTAGGGGGGGTTACGGAGGGCTGTGTTGGTCGGGGGGTTATGGAGGGCAGTGTTGGTAGGGGGGTTACGGAGGGCTGTGTTGGTAGGGGGGGTTACGGAGGGCTGTGTTGGTAGGGGGGGTTACGGAGGGCTGTGTTGGTAGGGGGGTTACGGAGGGCTGTGTTGGTAGGGGGGGTTACGGAGGGCTGTGTTGGTAGGGGGGTTACGGAGGGCTGTGTTGGTAGGGGGGTTAGGGAGGGCTGTGTTGGTAGGGGGGGTTACGGAGGGCTGTGATGATAGGGGGGTTACGGAGGGCTGTGTTGGTAGGAGGTTACGGAGGGCTGTGTTGGTAGGGGGGGTTACGGAGGGCTTTGTTGGTAGGGGGGGTTACGGAGGGCTGTGATGATAGGGGGGTTACGGAGGGCTGTGTTGGTAGGGGGGGTTACGAAGGGCTGTGTTGGTAGGGGGGTTACGGAGGGCTGTGTTGGTAGGGGGGGTTACGGAGGGCTATGTTGGTAGGGGGGGTTACGGAGGGCTGTGTTGGTAGGGGGAGTTACAGAGGGTTGTGTTGGTAGGGGGGGTTACGGAGGGCTGTGTTGGTAGGGGGGGTTACGGAGGGCTGTGTTGGTAGGGGGGGTTACGGAGGGCTGTGATGGTAGGGGGGGTTACGGAGGGCTATGTTGGTAGGGGGGGTTACGGAGGGGTGTGTTGGTAGGGGGGGTTACAGAGGGTTGTGTTGGTAGGGGGGGTTATGGAGGGCTGTGTTGGTAGGGGGTTATGGAGGGCTGTGTTGGTAGGGGGGGTTACGGAGGGCTGTGTTGGTAGGGGGGGTTATGGAGGACTGTGTTGGTAGGGGCGGTTACGGAGGGCTCTGTTGGTAGGGGGGGTTACTGAGGGCTGTGTTGGTAGGGGGGGTTACAGAGGGTTGTGTTGGTAGGGGGGGTTACGGAGGGCTGTGTTGGTAGGGGGGTTACGGAGGGCTGTGTTGGTAGGAGGGGTTACGGAGGGCTGTGTTGGTAGGGGGGTTACGGATTGCTGTGTTGGTAGGGGGGTTATGGAGGGCTGTGTTGGTGGGGGGGGTTACGGAGGGCTGTGTTGGTAGGGGGGTTACGGAGGGCTGTGTTGGTAGGGGGGTTATGGAGGGCTGTGTTGGTAAGAGGGGTTACGGAGGGCTGTGTTGGTAGGGGGGTTACGGAGGGCTGTGTTGGTAAGAGGGGTTACGGAGGGCTGTGTTGGTAGGGGGGGTACGGAGGGCTGTGTTGGTAGGGGGGGTTACGGAGGGCTGTGTTGGTAGAGGGGGGCTTGCGGAGGGCTGTGTTGGTAGGGGGGTTAAGGAGGGCCGAGTTGGTAGGAGGTTACGGAGGGCTGTGTTGGTAGGGGGGGTTATGGAGGACTGTGTTGGTAGGGGGGGTTACAGAGGGCTGTGTTGGTAGGGGGGTTACGGAGGGCTGTGTTGGTAGGGGGGGTTACGGAGGGCTGTGTTGGTAGGGGGGGTTTACGGAGGGCTGTGTTGGTAGGGGGGGTTATGGAGGACTGTGTTGATAGGGGGGTTACGGAGGGCTGTCTTGGTAGGGGGGGTTACGGAGGACTGTGTTGGTAGGGGGGGTAACGGAGGGCTGTGTTGGTAGGGGGGGTTCTGGAGGACTGTGTTGGTAGGGGGGGTTACGGAGGGCTGTGTTGGTAAAGGGGGTTACAGAGGGCTGTGTTGGTAGGCGGGTTACGGTGGACTGTGTTGGTAGGGGGGGTTACGGAGGGCTGTGTTGTTAGGGGGGTTACGGAGGACTGTGTTGGTAGGGGGGCTACGGTGGACTGTGTTGGTAGGGGGGGTTATGGAGGGCTGTGTTGGTAGGGGGGGTTATGGAGGACTGTGTTGGTAGGGGGGTTACGGAGGACTGTGTTGGTAGGGGGGGTTACGGAGGGCTGTGTTGGTATGGGGGGGTTACGGAGGGCTGTGTTGGTAGGGGGGGTTACGGAGGGCTGTGTTGGTCGGGGGGGTTACGGAGGGCTGTGTTGGTAGGGGGGGTTACGGAGGGCTGTGATGGTAGGGGGGGTTACGGAGGGCTGTGTTGGTAGGGGGGGTTACGGAGGGCTGTGTTGGTAGCGGGGGTTACGGAGGGCTGTGTTGGTAGGGGGGTTACGGAGGGCTGTGTTGGTAGGGGGGGGTTACGGAGGGCTGTGTTGGTCGGGGGGGGTTACGGAGGGCTGTGTTGGTAGGGGGGGTTATGGAGGGCTGTGTTGGTAGGGGGGGTTACGGAGGTCTGTGTTGGTAGGGGGGGTTACGGAGGGCTGTGTTGGTAGCGGGGGTTACGGAGGGCTGTGTTGGTAGGAGGGGTTACGGAGGACTGTGTTGGTAGGGGGGGTTACGGAGGGCTGTGTTGGTAGGGGGGTTAAGGAGGGCTGTGATGGTAGGGGGGGTTACGGAGGGCTGTGTTGGTAGGGGGGGTTACGGAGGGCTGTGTTGGTAGGGGGGGTTACGGAGGGCTGTGATGGTAGGGGGGTTACGGAGGGCTGTGATGGTAGGGGGGGTTACGGAGGGCTGTGTTGGTAGGGGGGATTACGGAGGGCTGTGTTGGTAGGGGGGGTTATGGAGGGCTGTGTTGGTAGGGGGGGTTACGGAGGGCTGTGTTGGTAGGGGGGGTTACGGAGGGCTGTGTTGGTAGCGGGGGTTACGGAGGGCTGTGTTGGTAGGGGGGGTTATGGAAGACTGTGTTGGTAGGAGGGGTTACGGAGGGCTGTGTTGGTAGGGGGGGTTACCGAGGGCTGTGTTGGTAGGGGGGTTAAGGAGGGCCGAGTTGGTAGGAGGTTACGGAGGGCTTTGTTGGTAGGGGGGGTTACGGAGGGCTGTGATGGTAGTGGGGGTTACGGATGGCTGTGTTGGTAGGGGGGGTTACGGAGGGCTGTGTTGGTAGGGGGGGTTACGGAGGGCTGTGATGGTAGGGGGGTAACGGAGGGCTGTGATTGTAGGGGGGGTTACGGAGGGCTGTGTTGGTAAGGGGGGTTACGGAGGGCTGTGTTGGTAGGGGGGGTTACGGAGGGCTGTGTTGGTAGGGGGGGTTACGGAGGGCTGTGTTGGTAGAGGGGGGCTTGCGGAGGGCTGTGTTGGTAGGGGGGGTTACGGAGGGCTGTGTTGGTAGGGGGGGTTATGGAGGACTGTGTATGTAGGGGGGTTACGGAGGGCTGTGATGGTAGGGGGAGTTACGGAGGGCTGTGATGGTAGGGGGGGTTATGGAGGACTGTGTTGGTAGGGAGGGTTGCGGAGGGCTGTATTGGTAGAGGGGGTTACGGAGGGCTGTGTTGGTAGGGGGGGCTTGCGGAGGGCTGTGTTGGTCGGGGGGTTACGGAGGGCTGTGATGGTAGGGGGGGTTACGGAGGGCTGTGTTGGTAGGGGGGGTTATGGAGGGCTGTGTTGGTAGGGGGGGTTACGGAGGGCTGTGTTGGTATGGGGGGTTACGGAGGGCTGTGTTGGTAGGGGGGGTTACGGAGGGCTGTGTTGGTCGGGGGGGGTTAAGGAGGGCTGTGTTGGTAGGGGGGGTTACGGAGGGCTGTGTTGGTAGGGAGGGTTATGGAGGGCTGTGTTGGTAGGGGGGCTTTACGGAGGGCTGTGTTGGTAGGGGGGGTTACGGAGGGCTGTGTTGGTACGGGGGTTACGGAGGGCTGTGATGGTAGGGGGGGTTACGGAGGGCTGTGTTGGTAGGGGGGTTACGGAGGGCTTTGTTGGTAGGGGGGGGTTACGGAGGGCTGTGTTGGTAGGGGGGGTTACGGAGGGCTGTGTTGGTAGGGGGGGTTACGGAGGGCTGTGTTGGTAGGGGGCTTTACGGAGGGCTGTGTTGGTAGGGGGGGTTACGGAGGGCTTTGTTGGTAGGGGGGGTTACGGAGGGCTGTGTTGGTAGGGGGGGTTACGGAGTGCTGTGTTGGTAGGGGGGGTTACAGAGGGCTGTGTTGGTAGGGGGGTTACGGAGGGCTGTGTTGGTAGGGGGGTTACGGAGGGCTGTGTTGGTAGGGGGGGGTTACGGAGGGCTGTGTTGGTAGGGGGGGGTTACGGAGGGCTGTGTTGGTAGGGGGGGTTATGGAGGGCTGTGTTGGTAGGGGGGGTTACGGAGGTCTGTGTTGGTAGGGGGGGTTACGGAGGGCTGTGTTGGTAGCGGGGGTTACGGAGGGCTGTGTTGGTAGGAGGGGTTACGGAGGACTGTGTTGGTAGGGGGGGTTACGGAGGGCTGTGTTGGTAGGGGGGTTAAGGAGGGCTGTGATGGTAGGGGGGGTTACGGAGGGCTGTGTTGGTAGGGGGGGTTACGGAGGGCTGTGTTGGTAGGGGGGGTTACGGAGGGCTGTGATGGTAGGGGGGTTACGGAGGGCTGTGATGGTAGGGGGGGTTACGGAGGGCTGTGTTGGTAGGGGGGATTACGGAGGGCTGTGTTGGTAGGGGGGGTTATGGAGGGCTGTGTTGGTAGGGGGGGTTACGGAGGGCTGTGTTGGTAGGGGGGGTTACGGAGGGCTGTGTTGGTAGCGGGGGTTACGGAGGGCTGTGTTGGTAGGGGGGGTTATGGAAGACTGTGTTGGTAGGAGGGGTTACGGAGGGCTGTGTTGGTAGGGGGGGTTACCGAGGGCTGTGTTGGTAGGGGGGTTAAGGAGGGCCGAGTTGGTAGGAGGTTACGGAGGGCTTTGTTGGTAGGGGGGGTTACGGAGGGCTGTGATGGTAGTGGGGGTTACGGATGGCTGTGTTGGTAGGGGGGGTTACGGAGGGCTGTGTTGGTAGGGGGGGTTACGGAGGGCTGTGATGGTAGGGGGGTAACGGAGGGCTGTGATGGTAGGGGGGGTTACGGAGGGCTGTGTTGGTAAGGGGGGTTACGGAGGGCTGTGTTGGTAGGGGGGGTTACGGAGGGCTGTGTTGGTAGGGGGGGTTACGGAGGGCTGTGTTGGTAGAGGGGGGCTTGCGGAGGGCTGTGTTGGTAGGGGGGGTTACGGAGGGCTGTGTTGGTAGGGGGGGTTATGGAGGACTGTGTATGTAGGGGGGTTACGGAGGGCTGTGATGGTAGGGGGAGTTACGGAGGGCTGTGATGGTAGGGGGGGGTTATGGAGGACTGTGTTGGTAGGGAGGGTTGCGGAGGGCTGTATTGGTAGAGGGGGTTACGGAGGGCTGTGTTGGTAGGGGGGGCTTGCGGAGGGCTGTGTTGGTCGGGGGGTTACGGAGGGCTGTGATGGTAGGGGGGGTTACGGAGGGCTGTGTTGGTAGGGGGGGTTATGGAGGGCTGTGTTGGTAGGGGGGGTTACGGAGGGCTGTGTTGGTATGGGGGGTTACGGAGGGCTGTGTTGGTAGGGGGGGTTACGGAGGGCTGTGTTGGTCGGGGGGGTTAAGGAGGGCTGTGTTGGTAGGGGGGGTTACGGAGGGCTGTGTTGGTAGGGAGGGTTATGGAGGGCTGTGTTGGTAGGGGGGCTTTACGGAGGGCTGTGTTGGTAGGGGGGTTACGGAGGGCTGTGTTGGTACGGGGGTTACGGAGGGCTGTGATGGTAGGGGGGGTTACGGAGGGCTGTGTTGGTAGGGGGGTTACGGAGGGCTTTGTTGGTAGGGGGGGGTTACGGAGGGCTGTGTTGGTAGGGGGGGTTACGGAGGGCTGTGTTGGTAGGGGGGGTTACGGAGGGCTGTGTTGGTAGGGGGCTTTACGGAGGGCTGTGTTGGTAGGGGGGGTTACGGAGGGCTTTGTTGGTAGGGGGGGTTACGGAGGGCTGTGTTGGTAGGGGGGGTTACGGAGTGCTGTGTTGGTAGGGGGGGTTACAGAGGGCTGTGTTGGTAGGGGGGTTACGGAGGGCTGTGTTGGTAGGGGGGGGTTACGGAGGGCTGTGTTGGTAGGGGGGTTACGGAGGGCTGTGTTGGTAGGGGGCTTTACGGAGGGCTGTGTTGGTAGGGGGTGTTACGGAGGGCTTTGTTGGTAGGGGGGTTTACGGAGGGCTGTGTTGGTAGGGGGGGTTACGGAGGGCTGTGATGGTAGGGGGGTTACGGAGGGCTGTGTTGGTAGGGGGGTTACGGATTGCTGTGTTGGTAGGGGGGTTATGGAGGGCTGTGTTGGTGGGGGGGGTTACGGAGGGCTGTGTTGGTAGGGGGGTTACGGAGGGCTGTGTTGGTAGGGGGGTTATGGAGGGCTGTGTTGGTAAGAGGGGTTACGGAGGGCTGTGTTGGTAGGGGGGTTACGGAGGGCTGTGTTGGTAAGAGGGGTTACGGAGGGCTGTGTTGGTAGGGGGGTTACGGAGGGCTGTGTTGGTAGGGGGGGTTACGGAGGGCTGTGTTGGTAGAGGGGGGCTTGCGGAGGGCTGTGTTGGTAGGGGGGTTAAGGAGGGCCGAGTTGGTAGGAGGTTACGGAGGGCTGTGTTGGTAGGGGGGGTTATGGAGGACTGTGTTGGTAGGGGGGGTTACAGAGGGCTGTGTTGGTAGGGGGGTTACGGAGGGCTGTGTTGGTAGAGGGGGTTACGGAGGGCTGTGTTGGTAGGGGGGGTTTACGGAGGGCTGTGTTGGTAGGGGGGGTTATGGAGGACTGTGTTGATAGGGGGGTTACGGAGGGCTGTCTTGGTAGGGGGGGTTACGGAGGACTGTGTTGGTAGGGGGGGTTACGGAGGGCTGTGTTGGTAGGGGGGGTTATGGAGGACTGTGTTGGTAGGGGGGGTTACGGAGGGCTGTGTTGGTAAAGGGGGTTACAGAGGGCTGTGTTGGTAGGGGGGTTACGGTGGACTGTGTTGGTAGGGGGGGTTACGGAGGGCTGTGTTGTTAGGGGGGTTACGGAGGACTGTGTTGGTAGGGGGGTTACGGTGGACTGTGTACGTAGGGGGGGTTATGGAGGGCTGTGTTGGTAGGGGGGGTTATGGAGGACTGTGTTGGTAGGGGGGTTACGGAGGGCTGTGTTTGTATGGGGGGGTTACGGAGGGCTGTGTTGGTAGGGGGGGTTACGGAGGGCTGTGTTGGTCGGGGGGGTTACGGAGGGCTGTGTTGGTAGGGGGGGTTACGGAGGGCTGTGATGGTAGGGGGGGTTACGGAGGGCTGTGTTGGTAGGGGGGGTTACGGAGGGCTGTGTTGGTAGCGGGGGTTACGGAGGGCTGTGTTGGTAGGGGGGTTACGGAGGGCTGTGTTGGTAGCGGGGGTTACGGAGGGCTGTGTTGGTAGGGGGGGGTTACGGAGGGCTGTGTTGGTAGGGGGGGGTTACGGAGGGCTGTGTTGGTAGGGGGGGTTATGGAGGGCTGTGTTGGTAGGGGGGGTTACGGAGGTCTGTGTTGGTAGGGGGGGTTACGGAGGGCTGTGTTGGTAGCGGGGGTTACGGAGGGCTGTGTTGGTAGGAGGGGTTACGGAGGACTGTGTTGGTAGGGGGGGTTACGGAGGGCTGTGTTGGTAGGGGGGTTAAGGAGGGCTGTGATGGTAGGGGGGGTTACGGAGGGCTGTGTTGGTAGGGGGGGTTACGGAGGGCTGTGTTGGTAGGGGGGGTTACGGAGGGCTGTGATGGTAGGGGGGTTACGGAGGGCTGTGATGGTAGGGGGGGTTACGGAGGGCTGTGTTGGTAGGGGGGATTACGGAGGGCTGTGTTGGTAGGGGGGGTTATGGAGGGCTGTGTTGGTAGGGGGGGTTACGGAGGGCTGTGTTGGTAGGGGGGGTTACGGAGGGCTGTGTTGGTAGGGGGGTTATGGAAGACTGTGTTGGTAGGAGGGGTTACGGAGGGCTGTGTTGGTAGGGGGGGTTACCGAGGGCTGTGTTGGTAGGGGGGTTAAGGAGGGCCGAGTTGGTAGGAGGTTACGGAGGGCTTTGTTGGTAGGGGGGGTTACGGAGGGCTGTGATGGTAGTGGGGGTTACGGAGGGCTGTGTTGGTAGGGGGGGTTACGGAGGGCTGTGTTGGTAGGGGGGGTTAGGGAGGGCTGTGATGGTAGGGGGGTAACGGAGGGCTGTGATGGTAGGGGGGGTTACGGAGGGCTGTGTTGGTAAGGGGGGTTACGGAGGGCTGTGTTGGTAGGGGGGGTTACGGAGGGCTGTGTTGGTAGGGGGGGTTACAGAGGGCTGTGTTGGTAGGGGGGTTACGGAGGGCTGTGTTGGTAGAGGGGGTTACGGAGGGCTGTGTTGGTAGGGGGGGTTTACGGAGGGCTGTGTTGGTAGGGGGGGTTATGGAGGACTGTGTTGATAGGGGGGTTACGGAGGGCTGTCTTGGTAGGGGGGGTTACGGAGGACTGTGTTGGTAGGGGGGGTTACGGAGGGCTGTGTTGGTAGGGGGGGTTATGGAGGACTGTGTTGGTAGGGGGGGTTACGGAGGGCTGTGTTGGTAAAGGGGGTTACAGAGGGCTGTGTTGGTAGGGGGGTTACGGTGGACTGTGTTGGTAGGGGGGGTTACGGAGGGCTGTGTTGTTAGGGGGGTTACGGAGGACTGTGTTGGTAGGGGGGTTACGGTGGACTGTGTACGTAGGGGGGGTTATGGAGGGCTGTGTTGGTAGGGGGGGTTATGGAGGACTGTGTTGGTAGGGGGGTTACGGAGGGCTGTGTTTGTATGGGGGGGTTACGGAGGGCTGTGTTGGTAGGGGGGGTTACGGAGGGCTGTGTTGGTCGGGGGGGTTACGGAGGGCTGTGTTGGTAGGGGGGGTTACGGAGGGCTGTGATGGTAGGGGGGGTTACGGAGGGCTGTGTTGGTAGGGGGGGTTACGGAGGGCTGTGTTGGTAGCGGGGGTTACGGAGGGCTGTGTTGGAAGGGGGGTTACGGAGGGCTGTGTTGGTAGCGGGGGTTACGGAGGGCTGTGTTGGTAGGGGGGGGTTACGGAGGGCTGTGTTGGTAGGGGGGGGTTACGGAGGGCTGTGTTGGTAGGGGGGGTTATGGAGGGCTGTGTTGGTAGGGGGGGTTACGGAGGTCTGTGTTGGTAGGGGGGGTTACGGAGGGCTGTGTTGGTAGCGGGGGTTACGGAGGGCTGTGTTGGTAGGAGGGGTTACGGAGGACTGTGTTGGTAGGGGGGGTTACGGAGGGCTGTGTTGGTAGGGGGGTTAAGGAGGGCTGTGATGGTAGGGGGGGTTACGGAGGGCTGTGTTGGTAGGGGGGGTTACGGAGGGCTGTGTTGGTAGGGGGGGTTACGGAGGGCTGTGATGGTAGGGGGGTTACGGAGGGCTGTGATGGTAGGGGGGGTTACGGAGGGCTGTGTTGGTAGGGGGGATTACGGAGGGCTGTGTTGGTAGGGGGGGTTATGGAGGGCTGTGTTGGTAGGGGGGGTTACGGAGGGCTGTGTTGGTAGGGGGGGTTACGGAGGGCTGTGTTGGTAGGGGGGTTATGGAAGACTGTGTTGGTAGGAGGGGTTACGGAGGGCTGTGTTGGTAGGGGGGGTTACCGAGGGCTGTGTTGGTAGGGGGGTTAAGGAGGGCCGAGTTGGTAGGAGGTTACGGAGGGCTTTGTTGGTAGGGGGGGTTACGGAGGGCTGTGATGGTAGTGGGGGTTACGGAGGGCTGTGTTGGTAGGGGGGGTTACGGAGGGCTGTGTTGGTAGGGGGGGTTAGGGAGGGCTGTGATGGTAGGGGGGTAACGGAGGGCTGTGATGGTAGGGGGGGTTACGGAGGGCTGTGTTGGTAAGGGGGGTTACGGAGGGCTGTGTTGGTAGGGGGGGTTACGGAGGGCTGTGTTGGTAGGGGGGGTTACGGAGGGCTGTGTTGGTAGAGGGGGGCTTGCGGAGGGCTGTGTTGGTAGGGGGGGTTACGGAGGGCTGTGTTGGTAGGGGGGGTTATGGAGGACTGTGTATGTAGGGGGGTTACGGAGGGCTGTGATGGTAGGGGGAGTTACGGAGGGCTGTGATGGTAGGGGGGGGTTATGGAGGACTGTGTTGGTAGGGAGGGTTGCGGAGGGCTGTATTGGTAGAGGGGGTTACGGAGGGCTGTGTTGGTAGGGGGGGCTTGCGGAGGGCTGTGTTGGTCGGGGGGTTACGGAGGGCTGTGATGGTAGGGGGGGTTACGGAGGGCTGTGTTGGTAGGGGGGGTTATGGAGGGCTGTGTTGGTAGGGGGGGTTACGGAGGGCTGTGTTGGTAGGGGGGGTTACGGAGGGCTGTGTTGGTAGGGGGGGTTACGGAGGGCTGTGTTGGTCGGGGGGGTTAAGGAGGGCTGTGTTGGTAGGGGGGGTTACGGAGGGCTGTGTTGGTAGGGAGGGTTATGGAGGGCTGTGTTGGTAGGGGGGCTTTACGGAGGGCTGTGTTGGTAGGGGGGTTACGGAGGGCTGTGTTGGTACGGGGGTTACGGAGGGCTGTGATGGTAGGGGGGGTTACGGAGGGCTGTGTTGGTAGGGGGGTTACGGAGGGCTTTGTTAGTAGGGGGGGGTTACGGAGGGCTGTGTTGGTAGGGGGGGTTACGGAGGGCTGTGTTGGTAGGGGGGGTTACGGAGGGCTGTGTTGGTAGGGGGCTTTACAGAGGGCTGTGTTGGTAGGGGGGGTTACGGAGGGCTTTGTTGGTAGGGGGGGTTACGGAGGGCTGTGTTGGTAGGGGGGGTTACGGAGTGCTGTGTTGGTAGGGGGGGTTACTGAGGGCTGTGTTGGTAGGGGGGTTACGGAGGGCTGTGTTGGTAGGGGGGGGTTACGGAGGGCTGTGTTGGTAGGGGGGTTACGGAGGGCTGTGTTGGTAGGGGGCTTTACGGAGGGCTGTGTTGGTAGGGGGTGTTACGGAGGGCTTTGTTGGTAGGGGGGTTTACGGAGGGCTGTGTTGGTAGGGGGGGTTACGGAGGGCTGTGTTGGTAGGGGGGTTACGGAGGGCTGTGTTGGTAGGGGGGGTTACGGAGGGCTGTGTTGGTAGGGGGGTTATGGAGGGCTGTGTTGGTAGGGGGGTTACGGAGGGCTGTGTTGGTAGGGGGGGTTACGGAGGGCTGTGTTGGTAGCGGGGGTTACGGAGGGCTGTGTTGGTAGGGAGGGTTGCGGAGGGCTGTGTTGGTAGGGGGGGTTACGGAGGGCTGTGTTGGTCGGGGGGTTACAGAGGGCTGTGTTGGTAGGGGGGGTTACGGAGGGCTGTGTTGGTCGGGGGGGTTACGGAGGGCTGTGTTGGTCGGGTGGGTTACGGAGGGCTGTGTTGGTAGGGGGGGTAAAGGGGGGCTGTGTTGGTAGGAGGTTACGGAGGGCTGTGTTAGTAGGGGGGTTACAGTGGGCTTTGTTGGTAGGGGGGTTACGGAGGGCTGTGTTGGTAGGGGGGTTACGGAGGGCTGTGTTGGTAGGGGGGTTTGCGGAGGGCTGTGTTGGTAGGGGGGGTTACGGAGGGCTGTGATGGTAGGGGGTTACGGAGGGCTGCGTTGGTAGGGGGGTTATGGAGGGCTGTGTTGGTAGGGGGGTTATGGAGGGCTGTGTTGGTAGGGGGGGTTATGGAGGGCTGTGTTGGTAGGGGGGGTTACGGAGGGCTGTGTTGGTAGGGGGGTTACGGAGGGCTGTGTTGGTATGGGGGGGTTACGGAGGGCTGTGTTGGTAGGGGGGGTTACGGAGGGCTGTGATGGTAGGGGGGGTTACGGAGGGCTGTGTTGGTAGGGGGCTTTACGGAGGGCTGTGTTGGTAGGGGGGGTTACGGAGGGCTTTGTTGGTAGGGGGGGTTACGGAGGGCTGTGTTGGTAGGGGGGGTTACGGAGTGCTGTGTTGGTAGGGGGGGTTACGGAGGGCTGTGTTGGTAGGGGGGTTACGGAGGGCTGTGTTGGTAGGGGGGGGTTACGGAGGGCTGTGTTGGTAGGGGGGTTACGGAGGGCTGTGTTGGTAGGGGGCTTTACGGAGGGCTGTGTTGGTAGGGGGTGTTACGGAGGGCTTTGTTGGTAGGGGGGGTTACGGAGGGCTGTGTTGGTAGGGGGGGTTACGGAGGGCTGTGTTGGTAGGGGGGTTACGGAGGGCTGTGTTGGTAGGGGGGGTTACGGAGGGCTGTGTTGGTAGGGGGGGTTACGGAGGGCTGTGTTGGTAGGGGGGTTACGGAGGGCTGTGTTGGTAGGGGGGTTACGGAGGGCTGTGTTGGTAGCGGGGGTTACGGAGGGCTGTGTTGGTAGGGAGGGTTGCGGAGGGCTGTGTTGGTAGGGGGGGTTACGGAGGGCTGTGTTGGTCGGGGGGTTACAGAGGGCTGTGTTGGTAGGGGGGGTTACGGAGGGCTGTGTTGGTCGGGGGGGTTACGGAGGGCTGTGTTGGTCGGGTGGGTTACGGAGGGCTGTGTTGGTAGGGGGGGTAAAGGGGGGCTGTGTTGGTAGGAGGTTACGGAGGGCTGTGTTAGTAGGGGGGTTACAGTGGGCTTTGTTGGTAGGGGGGTTACGGAGGGCTGTGTTGGTAGGGGGGTTACGGAGGGCTGTGTTGGTAGGGGGGTTTGCGGAGGGCTGTGTTGGTAGGGGGGGTTGCGGAGGGCTGTGTTGGTAGGGGGGGTTACGGAGGGCTGTGTTGGTAGGGGGGTTACGGAGGGCTGTGTTGGTATGGGGGGGTTACGGAGGGCTGTGTTGGTAGGGGGAGTTATGGAGGGCTGTGTTGGTAGGGGGGGTTACGGAGGGCTGTGTTGGTAGGGGGGGTTACGGAGGGCTGTGTTGGTACGAGGTTACGGAGGGCTGTGTTGGTAGGGGGGGTTACGGAGGGCTGTGATGGTAGGGGGGGTTACGGAGTGCTGTGTTGGTAGGGGGGGGTTACGGAGGGCTGTGTTGGTAGGGGGGGGTTACGGAGGGCTGTGTTGGTAGGGGGGGTTACGGAGTGCTGTGTTGGTAGGGGGGGTTACGGAGGGCTGTGTTGGTAGGGGGGTTACGGAGGGCTGTGTTGGTAGGGGGGGGTTATGGAGGGCTATGTTGGTAGGGGGGTTACGGAGGGCTGTGTTGGTAGGGGGCTTTACGGAGGGCTGTGTTGGTAGGGGGTGTTACGGAGGGCTTTGTTGGTAGGGGGGGGTTACGGAGGGCTGTGTTGGTAGGGGGGGTTACGGAGGGCTGTGTTGGTAGGGGGGTTACGGAGGGCTGTGTTGGTAGGGGGGGTTACGGAGGGCTGTGTTGGTAGGGGGGGTTACGGAGGGCTGTGTTGGTAGGGAGGGTTGCGGAGGGCTGTGTTGGTAGGGGGGGGTTACGGAGGGCTGTGTTGGTCGGGGGGTTACAGAGGGCTGTGTTGGTAGGGGGGTTACGGAGGGCTGTGTTGGTATGGGGGGGTTACGGAGGGCTGTGTTGGCAGGGGGGGTTATGGAGGGCTGTGTTGGTAGGGGGGGTTACGGAGGGCTGTGTTGGTCGGGGGGTTACAGAGGGCTGTGTTGGTAGGGGGGGTTACGGAGGGCTGTGTTGGTCGGGGGGGTTACGGAGGGCTGTGTTGGTAGGAGGTTACGGAGGGCTGTGTTAGTAGGGGGGTTACAGTGGGCTTTGTTGGTAGGGGGGTTACGGAGGGCTGTGTTGGTAGGGGGATTACGGAGGGCTGTGTTGGTAGGGGGGGTTGCGGAGGGCTGTGTTGGTAGGGGGGGTTACGGAGGGCTGTGATGGTAGGGGGGTTACGGAGGGCTGCGTTGGTAGGGGGGTTACGGAGGGCTGTGTTGGTAGGGGGGTTATGGAGGGCTGTGTTGGTAGGGGGGGTTATGGAGGGCTGTGTTGGTAGAGGGGGTTACGGAGGGCTGTGTTGGTAGGGGGGTTACGGAGGGCTGTGTTGGTATGGGGGTGTTACGGAGGGCTGTGTTGGTAGGGGGGGTTATGGAGGGCTGTGTTGGTAGGGGGGGTTACGGAGGGCTGTGTTGGTAGGGGGGGTTACGGAGGGCTGTGTTGGTACGAGGTTACGGAGGGCTGTGTTGGTAGGGGGGGTTACGGAGGGCTGTGATGGTAGGGGGGGTTACGGAGGGCTGTGTTGGTAGGGGCGGCTCCGGAGGGCTGTGATGGTAGGGGGGTTACGGAGGGCTGTGTTGGTAGGGGGTTTGCGGAGGGCTGTGTTGGTAGGGGGGTTATGGAGGGGCTGTGTTGGTAGGGGGGGTTACGGAGGGCTGTGTTGGTAGGGGGGGTTACGGAGGGCTGTGTTGGTAGGGGGGGTTACGGAGGGCTGTGTTGGTAGGGGCGGCTCCGGAGGGCTGTGATGGTAGGGGGGTTACGGAGGGCTGTGTTGGTAGGGGGGGCTCCGGAGGGCTGTGATGGTAGGGGGGTTACGGAGGGCTGTGTTGGTAGGGTGTGTTATGGAGGGCTGTGTTGGTAGGGGGCTTGCGGAGGGCTGTGTTGGTAGCGGGGGTTACGGAGGGCTGTGTTGGTAGGGGGGTTACGGAGGGCTGTGTTGGTAGGGGGGGTTACGGAGGGTTGTGTTGGTAGGGGGGGTTATGGAGGGTTGTGTTTGTAGGGGGGGTTATGGAGGGTTGTGTTGGTAGTGGGGGTTAAGGAGGGCTGTGTTGGTAGGGGGGTTACGGAGGGCTGTGTTGGTAGGGGGGTTCCGGAGGGCTGTGTTGGTAGGGGGGGTTACGGAGGGCTGTGTTGGTAGGGGGGGTTCCGGAGCGCTGTGCTGGTAGGGGGGGTTACGGAGGGCTGTGTTGGTAGGGTGTGTTACGGAGGGCTGTGTTGGTAGGGGGGGTTACGGAGGGCTGTGATGGTAGGGGGGGTTACGGAGGGCTGTGTTGGTAGGGGAAATGTTGTTGCCTGATGTGGTAGGATTGTGCCGAGGGATATGGTGGGATAGTGTACTGGAGGTAGGAAATCAGCCATGATCTTATTGAAAGGTCGGTACAGGCTCGAGGGGCCGAAGGGTCTGCTGCTGCCCCTGTTTTTTACTTTGCTGAGAGGCCCGTGTGTGGTGATACACCACTGTACCTCCCTACCATTGTACATAGTATATAATAGTTGTGCGTAACGTGGCCCTGTAATACTGTGTATTGTACTGTAACTCTGCTGAGGTTCGGTCACTGGTAGGTAACCCGACCTGGCCACGGAGAGCTCCGCCTTAGCCACTCCCCCGGGAGTCAGTATAAGAACCTCTTCTGGGACAGGCCCCATTCTGTCTGGGGTCGTCTGTGCCGGGTAAGCTTCCTATGTAGTATATTAAAGCCTGAGTTAAAGTCTCACATGTCTTTGTGGTTCTTGACGCTTAGCGCATCACCGTGTGACTCTGCTCCGTGGGTCGTTGTTGAAACGCAGGCAGGATCTTGGCACAGCCACGGCGTGGCCGAGCGGGACTGGCCGGGATAACGTAGCTCAGTGGGGCTCAACCGTGTGGTGGTTCAGCCCGAAGCCAGCTTAAACCTGGCAGCGGCCTTAAGGCCAGGGGTGTGCGGGAGGCTGAGGTACACAAACCACATTTCTCAGCCATCACCAGGCCCACGCATTCAAAATAAACCCGGACTCCGCCCCCTCCCCTCCCCCGCCCCCTCCCTCCTCCCCACGGTAGGACCCATTGTGATGGGTTTCTGGACCAACCCGATCAACATTGCGCTGGGATCAATGCACGCAAAGCACCTCCCGGCTCTCTGATTGGCCAGCGTGATTATCTGTCACACGCTCATCAGGGTCCAATCAGATTTCCTCACCAGAGGAAAGCCAGCCACCATTCATTCATCCTTAGTCCGACCCGTCCAGTACCACTGGATCTGCTGGACATCTGATATTCCCTGGCCCTCTCGGTCGCCCACACAATCACCCTGACTCCCTCACTACGTCTGTCTCGGGCGTACCGCTGGTTCCATTAGTATACAGTGAGCCGTGCACTGGTGTACGGTAGCACAGTGGTTAGCACTGTTGCTTCATAGCGCCGGGGTCCCAGGTTCGATTCCCGGATTGGGTTACTGTCTGTGCGAAGTCTGCACGTTCTCCCCGTGTGTGCGTGGGTTTCCTCCGGGTGCTCTGGTTTCCTCCCACAGTCCAAAGATGCGCAGGTTAGGTGGATTGGCCGCGATAAATTGCCCTTCGTGCCCAAAAAGGTTAGGTGGGGTCACTGGGTTCCGGGGATAGGGTGGGCTTAAGTAGGGTGCTCTTTCTAAGGGCTGGTGCAGCATCAATGGGCAAAGAGCCTCCTTCTGCCCTGTAAATTCCATGTATCTGTAAGTCCTGGGGCGGGACTTGAACCCAGAACTCATGGGTTCAGAGGCCAGGACGTTAACCCAGTGCCCCACAAGAACTCCATCCATCCCTAAATGCCCTTGAGAAGGCTTCTTAAACCGCTGATGTCCGCGTGCTGTAGATAGACCCCCACGGTGTTGTTAGTTATGGAGCTCCCTGAATTTGAGCCAGGGGCAGGGAACGTGAACGATGTTAATCCAAGATTCTTGATGCTGTTAAGGAACAAGGCGGCTGAGCGAACTGAGCTCCGGGATCGCCTGAGCTGATGGTGAAAGAGTCGGGAGGATGTAGCATTGACCACCAAATGGACAAGAGCAACGATACGACCAGGCTCGGAACAAGAGGCGCACAGAAAATCGGAAGACAGGAAGCAAGAAGGATCTTGAAGGGGAGACAGGAAAAATGTTCCCAAATTGTGCAAGTCAACACGTAGAATAGAAGACAAGAAACAAGACTGAAATGAGGTCATGGTAGTGATGGGAGGTTTGGGTTTTGAAAGGTTGGCCGAGGAAGGGAGGGGGAAGGTTGAGAGAGATGAGGCGGATCATTAAGTGGAGGAGATGCCCGCAATCTATCTTGATTGGGGCCTGCCTGCTGGTTTCCAACTCCTACCTGCCTCCGTAATGACTAATGGAATTAATCTGTTTGATTTTTTAAAAATCTGTCGCAGAGAATGGTGGAGTTTCCGACTAATTGCTCCCTATTTCAGATTGTATGATCACGACCCCGTCATGAAAAGGCAAAGGAACACGATGCTATAGCGCTGATGACCATAACGTCGAGGGGGTTCGCTTTGCACTTCCACCAGCAGAACCGGTGGCAAAGTTGGCACCAGCGGCTGTTTTGCCAGTCGGCGCAGCTCAACGGAGGGACGTGCGGCCACGGTAACCCTGGCGGTCAAAGTAGCTCCCACCCCCCACCCCATTGAAAAGGAGGGGGGGGAAGACACCCATGATGGGTCCAAACTCGCGCCCAAGTGAGGGGGAGGACAAACCTTCTCGGGCAGGGGGCTGGGGGAAAAGGAGGACAAAGCGGAGTTAGCCCTCGGATGGTCCACAACGACCGGATTGGGAGATGGAGAGCGACGGAGAGAAGCCAAGCCGCCCCCCCTTCCCCCCCCCCCCCCAGCACCTGGAGGTGCTCTTCCCACGAGAAGGCACAAGACGTGAACGGAGGACTTTCGTGGAGTTTCCTCAGTTGAGGGGTTGGGGGTGGGTGGAGGGAAGGGTGGGGGGGGGGGGGGGGGTTGAATTGGGGGATGGGGAAGGGGCAGTTGTTGGGAGAACAATGGTAGGACTCAATCCGACACTGCTATTTACTGTGAAATAAAAAGAGAAAATGTGGGATAGATTATCAACCTGTGGGGCAGGGAGCCCTTTCCCACACTCTTGTTTGAGGGCAGGTGGAACCATAGGGGCGGAGCATAAGAGATAACATTTTTGTTAAAAAGGCGTTGAATAGAACATTAAAGTAAAATATCTCTCCATTGTGTTCCAGATAGGGTCCTGGGAGGCACCCCAAGACTGGTCGGCCCAGTAGAAGATTGACCACCCACACTCTCATGGCATGGGCACTCCGATCAAACGCCAAGTGAGGCCCCGGATCTCAGCCTCGGAAGGCCTGACACTCAAGAGAGATGGCTGCTCCGCTAATCTGATCCAGCGACCCGCGGAAGCAAAGGGGTACCCAACGAGAGCGGTGGGGAGGCGGGGGGAAGACCCCCTGAGCGCTGGAAGACCCCCGCACCCCCCCCCGAGAGGAACAATGCTTCCTGCAAGACCAGCATCAGACACTGGAGAGGGGCCTGGCCAAATTCGACCACCTGCGTTGAAAGGCTGAGAATGATGTCCAAATCCCCTGGTTCCCTCAGGAATTCATCTCAAGATACCTCCGCGTAGGCCCCAACGAGACACGGGACGGATTGCCAATTCGGTGTTGCCTTCTGGATGAAGAAATGTGGCAGAAATAAACTCCAAATGGTTCTGTTTCATACAACCGGCAAAGTATACCTCATGTGTACATAACTGCACGACCGTAAAGCTGAAGCATGGGGGAAGGCCCGGTGTGGGATGAAATGCGGGTCTCAATGCTGATACCACACCTTTACACCTCTCCTCACTAACGTTTCCTTTCGGGGGAGGGAGGGGGATCTGCCGTCCTTACCCCGGTCCGGCCTACACGTGACTCCAGACCCCACCCAGCAATGTGGTTGACTCTTAAATGCCCAAATATCTGAAGTTGATTGCCAGAGCATTACCCTGGGTCTCGTGGATTGGACTCCAGGAACAACACTTGCTTTATTCAGTTGAGTTCTGAACTTGAAGATGAAGCCTTCAAACTTTTGCCATTACCGAGCCCCTCCCCCGCCCATCCCATAGCTTCCTACAGTTGCTTGAGCGCTTTGCGCTCTGTGATTCACAAATCTTCTAGATTCTTCCAAGCAGCTTGTGCCCCATCCACCCCCCTCCCTCCAGACCCCCTCCACCCCCAGGCACTGGTCCACCGCAGGGTACCGTCACCTCCAGCTTCCCGTTTGGTCTGCTTCTATTCTTGCGAGTCCCCCCCGCGGCTGCTCACCAGGAGCGAGGGAGGGATCGGACAGGGTATTGTGGAGCATTTGGAGTATTGTGAGCAGTCTCGGGCCCCGTATCTAAGGAAGGATGTGCTGACCTTGGAAAGGATCCAGAGGAGGTTCACAAGACTGATCCCTGGAATGAAGAGCTTGTCGTATGAGGAACGGTTGAGGACTCTGGGTCTGTACTATTTGGAGTTTAGAAGGATGAGAGGGGATCTTATTGAAACTTACAGGATACTGCGAGGCCTGGATAGAGTGCACGTGGAGAGGATGTTTCCACTTGTAGGAGAAACTAGAAGCAGAGGACACCATCTCAGACTGAAGGGACGATCCTTTAAAACAGAGATGAGGAGGAATTTCTTCAGCCAGAGGGGGGTGAATCTGTGGAACTCTTTGCCGCAGAAGGCTGTGGAGGCCAATTCACTGAGTGTCTTTAAGACAGAGATAGATAGGTTCTTGATTAATGAGGGGATCAGGGGTTATGGGGAGAAGGCAGGAGAATGGGGATGAGAAAAATATCAGCCGTGATTGAATGGCGGAGCAGATTCGATGGGCCGAATGGCCTAATTCTGCTCCTGTGTCTTGTGGTCTTCTGGGTAAGGCAGGCTAGTTAGGAGGTGACTTCTTAAAAAAAGGGTTTGAAGATCTGGGCGGAATGGAAGACTGAGAGGCGGCGGGCAGTCTCTGTGACCGTCTCGGGGAAAGATTGAATGACGAAGTTTGACTACAATGAAGCAGGTCTGGATAGCGTGCTCTTTCAGAGGGTCGGTGCAGACCTGATGGGCCGAATGGCCTCCTTTTACACTGTAGGGGTTCCGTGACTCTATGAAATCCAGTGAGGAGGTGGTGGGAAGAAACCTGACCAAACAGGGCACATGGACAGCAAAAGAATGAGAGAGGCTGTGTTGGAGGCAGAGGTCAGAGGTTAGAGGTTGTGAGTGATAATGCATAGGCCGAGACTCATTCTTTAGTCTGGAGGGAGATTTAGAAAGAAAGTGGTGCAAATATATAGTGCCTTTCACAATGTTTGGATGCCCCAAAGCATAAATACATAATTTAATTACGGGACAGGCCATTCAGCCCATCATTTCTACACTGGCTTTCTGCAAGAGTAACCTAGCTGCCCCCCACCCCCTGCTTCCCTGCCCTTTCCTCATGTCCCTGTAAATGTTTCTCTTCAGATAATGATCCAAATCCCTTTTGAATGTCATGATTGAATTTGCCCCTACCACACTCTCACCTTCGATCGGCGTCCTCTCGGGCCTTCCACCAATGGGACCAATATCTCCCCCTCGACTTTGTCCAGACCCCTCGGGGTTTTGAACACCTCAATCAAGTCTCCTCTCAACCTTCTCTTCTCCAACGAGCAGAAGCCCAGTTTCCTCAGTCTATCCATGGAACTAAAGTTCCTCATCCCTGTAACAAGCCACAGAATGTGAGAGCAAACCCGCCAGGAATCTAAAAGCGAGCGCTTTTATGAGTATATAAAAGGAAGAGAGTAGCTCAAGCGAGAGACAGAAACAGAGGCAGGAGAAATTATCATGGGGAATGAGGGAATAGTGGAGGCTTTGAACAAGTACTCGGTGTCCGTCTTCAAAGTAGAAGACGTAGGTTCAATACCAGAAATAGACGATAATCGAGGGACTGAAAAGAGTTAGGAAATGAGCAAAATTGAGAGATGAGGTTTTGAAGAATCTTCGGGGACTAAATTCTAACAAATTCGTGGGACCGGATGGCCCACACCCTCGGGATTCCCTAAAAGATAGCTGCAGTGATAGCACACATGTTAGCTATGGTTTTCCAAAATTCCATAGATTCGGATTGGCCCCACTGGTTTGGGGAAGTTGGCAAATTTGGAAGTTGGAAGGGCAGCAGGGTAGCATGGTGGTTAGCACAATTGCTTCACAGCTCCAGGGTCCCAGGTTCGATTCCCGGCTTGGGTCACTGTCTGTGTGGAGTCTGCACGTCCTCCCCGTGTGTGCGTGGGTTTCCTCCGGGTGCTCCGGTTTCCTCCCACAGCCTAAAGATGTGCAGGTTAGGTGGATTGGCCGTGATAAATTGCCCTTAGTGTTCAAAATTGCCCTTAGTGTTGGGTGGGGTTACTGGGTTATGGGGATAGGGTGGAGGTGTGGACCTTGGGTAGGGTGCTCTTTCCAAGGGCCGGTGCAGACTCGATGGGCCGAATGGCCTCCTTCTGCACTGTAAATTCAATGTAAATGTTTTAATATAATGATCACTTATTGTCACAAGTAGGCTTCAATGAAGTTACTGTGAAAAGCCCCTAGTCGCCACATTCCGGCGCTTGTTCGGGGAGGCCGGTACGGGAATTGAACCCGCGCTGCTGGCATTGTTCTGCATCGCAAGCCAGCTGTTTAGCCCACTGTGCTAAACCAGCCCATTTTACCAGGAACTAGGGAGAGAGTAAACTGTGAACAACAGGCCAGCCATTCAGTTGCTGGGGAAAGGCTGGAATCTATCATTGAGGAAGTCTTAGCAAGTACTTGGAAAAGCAGAGCAGGTCAACGTGGTTTTACTGAAGTTAAATCCCGTCTGACAAATTCATTGAAGTTTTTTGAGATTGTGGCTGGTAGGGTAGATAAAGGAGAACCAGTAGATGTCGTGAACCTGGATTTCCAAAAGACATTCGACAAAGTGCCACATGAAAGGTTAATAGGCAAGATAGGTGCACATGGAGTAGGGGATAGTACATTAGCATGGATCGAGGATTGGTTAACAGCTGGGTAACAGGGTGGGCACAAACAGGGCCTTTTCAAGTTAGCAAGTGATCGATAGTGGAGAGCCGTAAGAATCAGTGCTGGGCTCTCAGTTACTTACAATGAACCTTAAGGCCGTTCATGAACAGACAGTACCGCATCTTAGTTTGCTGATGATATTAGGTGGGAAGGTAAGCAGTGGGAAAGACACATAGAGGCTGCAAAGCGAGACAGGCAAGCTGAGTGAGACAGGTTAAGCTGGCAGACGGAGTATAATGACTTTGGTCGTCGAAAACAAAGAGCAGAATATTCTTTAAAAGGCAAGAAACTTCAAAGAGATTTGGGCGTGCTTGTGCAAGGAACACAAAGTTAGCACGCAGGTACAGCAAGTGATTAGGAGGGTAAATGACATGTTGGCCTTTAAGGCAAGAGGATCGAGTACAAGAATAAAGAAGTCTTGCTACATGTTTTTAGTGGCCACAGAGGAGTCCATCCATCCTCATCACCAATTTAGTGGCCACAGAGGCGTCTAACCCATCCTCGTCGCCAATTTAGTGGCCACAGAGGAGTCCATCCCATCCTCGTCGCCAATTTAATGGCCACAGAGGAGTCTAACCCATCCTCGTCGCCAATTTAGTGGCCACAGAGGCGTCCACCCCATCCTCGTCGCCAATTTAGTGGCCACAGAGGCGTCCACCCCATCCTCGTCGCCAATTTAGTGGCCACAGAGGAGTCTAACCCATCCTCGTCGCCAATTTAGTGGCCACACAGGAGTCCATCCCATCCCCGTCGCCAATTTAGTGGCCACAGAGGAGTCCAAAACGACAGGCACAAAGACACTTATTTTATTATGAAGTAAACTATAAGCACAGTGCACTGCAAGTCTCAGGCGGGACGACTCAAGCTCGGCGCCCATCTGGGCCGACTTTTATGACAGAGTCCGTTCCGCCACTGCTAGGCCCTCACTCCTCAGCGGGGAAGCTCATTTTCTGCGAGGCTCACGGGGAGGCGGATTGGTCCGCCCTGGAGGTCTCGTGCGGGTCATTACAATGTTTGTTTCTATAAATTTGGAGTACCCCATTTTTTTTTTCCAATTAAGGGGCAA
The DNA here is from genome assembly GCF_047496885.1 of Scyliorhinus torazame. Lineage (NCBI taxonomy): Eukaryota > Metazoa > Chordata > Chondrichthyes > Carcharhiniformes > Scyliorhinidae > Scyliorhinus > Scyliorhinus torazame. The sequence goes on from NC_092737.1 coordinate 15,056,021, forward strand.
TTCAACGTGCCCATCCAGCTACCCTGCACATCTTTGGGTTGTTCGGGTGAGACCCACGCAGACACGGGGAGAATGTGCAAACTCCACACGGACAGTGACCCGGGGAAACGATCGAACCCGGGTCCTTGGCGGCGTGAGGCAGCAGTGCTAACCACTGCGCCACCATGCCGCCCAGGTTATACACGGTTTTGAGTCCACACCTGGAGTAGTGAATGCAGTTTTGACCTCCATTTTATTTAGAAAGCACTTACTTGCATTGGAGGCTGGGCAGCGAAGGTTCAGCAGATTGGCCCCCGGGTGAGGGGGTTATCCTGTGATGAGGGGCTGAGTAAATTGGGTTTATTCTCTGAAGGATAGAAGAATGAGAGGTGATCCCATTGAGACGGACAGGATTCTGAAGGGGTTTGACGGTGGGCGCTGAGGGATTCTCCCCGCTGGTCGGGGAATCTAAAACACAGGGGATACAGTCTCAGAATAAGTGAGTCGGCTATTTTGGGATTGAGTCAGCCATTTTGGAACTGGGTGCGGAGACATTTCTTCATTCAGGGGGTTTTATGAATCTTTGGAATTCTCCACCCCAGAGAAGTTGTGGGGGCTCCGTTGTTGAATATATTTAAGGCTGTGGGGGGTGGACAGATTTTGGTCTCTTGGGGAATTAAGGAATAAGGGGAATGGGCTTGAAAATGGACTTGAGGCCCACAGTCAACCAGGATCGTATTGAATGGCAGGGCAGGCTCGACAGGCCGTCTGGTCTATTTGTGCCCCAATTTTTCTTGTGTTTCTATTCTTGTAAATTCTCCAGCACTGTGGCCCTTGGTGGCACCTCAGAGTGGGAAAGTTGTGAGTGCAAGCCCCACTCAAGGCACTTGGAGCCCAACGTCCAGGCCATCACTCCCAGTGCAGCACTGGCGACTTTAAACTGAGACCCTGTACTCCTCTCAAGCACGTGTAAAAGTTCCTATTTTGACGCTATTTCGAAGAAGAGCTGGAGAGATTTCTCCGGTGCCTGAGGAGCAATATTTATCCCCCAATCCATATCTCAAATAAAAACAGGTGATCTGGGTCATTGATCACCTTGCTGTTTGTGGGAGCTTTCTGTGCACAAATTGATTGGCAAGTTTCACGTTGTAACAGTGACGACAATTCAACCAATCTCATTGGCTGTGAAACGCTTTCACAAAATCGCCCAAAGATTGTTTCTGTTCAAATAATAGTCCAGTACCCTTTCGGACACCTCGATTGAACCTGCCTCCACCACACTTCCAGGCAGCACATTCCAGATCCCGACCACTTGTGAGGCGAAATTCTCCATAATTGGCGCGATGTCCGCCAAAAACGGCGCGAATCAGTCCGGCATCGCGCCGCCCCAAAGGTGCGGAATCCTCCGTATCTTGAGCGGCCGAGCCCTAACCTTGAGGGGCTAGGCCCGCGCCGGACTGATTTCCGCCTCGCCAGCTGGCGGGAAAGGCCTTTGGTGCCCCGCCAGCTGGCGCGGAAATGACATTGCCAAGCGGCGCATGTGCGGGAGCGTCAGCGGCCGCTCACGGCATCCCCGCGCATGCGCTGTGGAGGGCGTCTCTTCCGCCTCCGCCATGGTGGAGACCGTGGCGAAGGCGGAAGGAAAAGAGTGCCCCCACGGCATAGGCCCGCCCGCTGATCGGTGGGCCCCGATCGCGGGCCAGGCCACCGTGGGGGCACCCCCCCTGGGCCAGATCGCCCCGCCCCCCCCCCAGATCCCCCCCCCCCCCCAGGATTCCGGAGCCCACCCGCGCCGCCTTGTCCCGCCGGTAAGAGAGGTGGTTTAATCAACGCCGGCGGAACAGGCATTCCAGCAGCGGGACTTCGGCCCATCCGGGCCGGAGAATCGCCGGGGGGGGGCGGGGCCGCCAATCGGCGCGCCGCGATTCCCGCCCCCGCCGAATATCCGGTGCCGGAGAATTCGGCAACCGGCGGGGGCGGGATTCACGCCAGCCCCCGGCGATTCTCCGACCCGGCTAGGCCGAAGACTCCGACCCGGCGGGGGGTCGGAGAATCTCGCCCGTGATCTTTTCTCACCTGCCAGATTTGCTTCCTTTGCTTTGTGAGGGCCGATGAACGTGGGAGGCGCTAAATAAATGCAAGGGCTGCTTCCCTTGAATACGTTTGCCAGCCTCAATCCCAGCCACCAGATCCCCATACCTCCATCCCCACAGCCAAGGAAACACAGTCGGCGTTGTAATGCGAATGTTGATAACCAACGTGTATACATCAAGATCCCACAAATGGGCAATGCCCCGATACTCTGTCTTCGTGGCTGCGGGTTAAGGGGTAAACATCGGCGCAGGGCGCCAGGCCGACAATCTGCCAGCAGGTCCTATCTGACAGGGCAGATGCATCCTCTCTTTCAGCGTCTCAACCAAAAGATGGTGGCAGGAATTCTACGACCGTCGGGATTCTCTTTTTCCGCCGGCTGTGTGGAGTAGAAGATTGGGCGGCACGCTAGCACAGTGGTTAGCACAGTTGCTTCACAGCTCCAGGGTCCCAGGTTCGATTCCCGGCTTGGGTCACTGTCTGTGCGGAGTCTGCACGTTCTCCCCCGTGTGTGCGTGGGTTTCCTCCGGGTGCTCCGGTTTCCTCCCACAGTCCAAAGACGTGCAGGTTAGGGTGGATTGGCCGTGATAAATTGCCCTTCGTGACCGAAAAAGGTTGGGTGGGGTTATGGGGATAGGCTGGAAGCGTGGGCTTGGGTCGGGTGCTCTTTCCAAGGGCCGGCGCAGACTCGATGGGCCGAATGGCCTCCTTCTGCATTGTCCAAAATTCTATCATTCGCCCAGAAACTTGCGGCTGAGGGTGGGGTCGAGACCGGGCAACCCCACCCGCCAACGCCACCCCGCCCACCTCAATTAACGGCACGGGGTGTCGCGGTTCAGGGTCAGCGATTAGGGGGCGGGAGTGGGTCATGAACCCGCCGCCTTCAGGCTGGTTTGGTCAACATCGCTTGCCCATTGGGCGACGACCAGCGGCTGTGACGGGCACCGTCAGAACGGGAATTGTTAAGCCGGGAGTGGGGCCCTGCGATTCTCACATTACCTTGACATCTTTCCACACAGGCTCCCAGAAGTGGGTGCGGTTCCTGCACAAAACAAGGACTCGTCACATCAGCAAGGCAGAGTGCAAGGTTGCCTGGGGCAACAGGATAGACGAGGACGTCATTTGCGCAAAGAACACTGGTCCCAATAACACGGGCTGCCCAGTAAGTCGACATATAAATTCTCTGAGGTATGAGGTGGGTGAAGGCGGGGGTGCAGGCAGCAAACCCACTCAGCCACCCCGCAGCCCAACCCCCCCCCCCCCCCCCCCACCTACGCCCCACCCCACCCCTGGTTTTGAGAAGGTGGTTTAACCCGCACCTCCAGCAGTGCGGCACTCCCTCAGTACTGCACTGGGAGTGTCGGTCTTTGGATGTTCGAGTGAGACTCGTACCCAAACCCTCCTCTTTTCCCCTCGCTTTCCATACGGATTAACGGCACGAGTAGGCCACTCGGCCCCTCGAGCCTGCTGCTCCACTCAACAAGACCACGGCTGATCTGATCGCAACTTCAACCACATTCCTGACAACCCCAAAAACCTTTCACCTCCTCCATATAACCTTTCACCCCGATAACCTTCCACCTCTTCCATATAACCTTTCATCCCGATAACCTTTCACCCCCTCGTTAATCGAGAATCTATCCTGCTCTACTTTAAAAATATTCCGAGATTCTGCTTCCGCCGCCATTTTGAGGAAGAAAGTTCCGGAGACTCCGCCCCCTCTGAGAGAAAATATTTCTCCTCATCTCCGTCTTAAAGGGGCCACCCCCTTATTTTTAAACATTGACCCCCCCCCCCCCCGCCCGGTTCTAGATTCTCCCACAAGAGGAAACGTCCTCTCCACATCCCCCACCTGTCGACACCCCCTCAGAATCTTAAAGGTTTTGATCGAGTCGCCTCTCGCTCTTCAAACTCCAGGGTTCCCGCCTCTCCCACCCTTTCAGGCAGCGAGTTCCAGACTCCCAGCATCCTCTGGGGGTAAAGGTTTTCCCTCAAATCCCCTCCAAATCTCCTGCCCCTGACCTTAAATCTCTGCCCCCTGGTTATTGACCCCCTACTAAGGGGGAAAGTTCCTTCCTATCCACCCTATCAATGTCCCTCATAATTCTGTCCCCCTCGATCAGGCCCCCCCTCGGCCTTCTCTGCTCCAAGGAAAACAACCCCGGCCTAACCAGCCTCTCTTCATAGCTGGGACGCTCCAGCCCAGGCAGCATCCTGGTGAATCTCCCCTGCACCCTCTCCAGCGCAACCACATCCTTCCTACAGTGTGGCGACGAGAACAGCACACCGTACTCTAGCTGCGGCCTAACCAGCCTCTCCCCATAGCTGAGACGCTCCAGCCCAGGCAGCATCCTGGTGAATCTCCTCTGTACCCTCTCCAGCGCAACCACATCCTTCCTATAGTGTGGCGACGAGAACAGCACACAGTACTCTAGCTGCGGCCTAACCAGCCTCTCCCCATAGCTGGGACGCTCCAGCCCAGGCAGCATTCTGGTGAATCTCCCCTGCACCCTCTCCAGCGCAACCACATCCTTCCAAGAGTGTGGCGACGAGAACTACACCCACTCTAGCTGCGGCCTAACCAGCGTTTTATACTGCTCTGTCGTAACCCCCCTGCTCTTATATACCACGCCTCGGTTAATAAAGGCTTCCATACGCCTCCCTAACCACCTTATCTACCTGTCCTGCTGCCTTCAGGGATCTATGGACATGCACCCCAGGGTCCCTCTGGTCCTCAGTCCTTCCCAGCATCCTGCCGTTCATTGTGTACTCCCTGGCCTTATCGGTCCTCCCAAAGTGCATCCCCTCCCACTTTTCAGGGTTAAATTCCATCCGCCGCTGGTCTGCCCATCTAACTAGCCCGTCTATATCCTGCCATGGAGCCATTCGGCCCATTGTCCCTATGCTGGCTCTTTGAAAGAGTGATCCAATTGTCCCCACTCTCCCCATTATTTCCCCCAAAGTCCTTCAGGGGTTTATCCATTTTGTCTTTTGGTTGTTCCTATCGGATCCCCTTCCACTGCCAGGGTAGGCACAGCGTTCCGGATCCCGACAACTTGCTGTGTTAATCAGGGTTCTCCTCGCCTGTCCCTCATCAACAGAGAGCCATTGGGAACGCGGAAGGGTCCCACTAAATTCAACAAGTCCCTAACAATGGATAACTTCCCACCTTCCAGGATCTCAAATCCCTTCATTCCTCTGAAACCCATTCTTGTGCCTATTTATAATCTCCGGAACCCTTTCAAGTCTCACCAAAATTTCCTTTTCGCTCCTAGCCCTCCAAGTGGTATCAACAAAGTCCGACATGGGATCATAGAATCCCTACAGTGCAGAAGGAGACCATTCGGCCCATCCGGTCTGAACCGACCCTCTGAAAGAGCACCCGACCCAGCTACGCTCCCCCCCCCCCACTATGCACGTAACCCCACCAACCCTGCACATCTCTGGACACTAGGGGTTAAATTATCACGGTCAACCCACTTAACCAGCACATCTTTGGACTGTGGGAGGAAACCGGAGCAGCCGGAGGAAACCCACGCAGGCACGGGGGGAGAACGTGCAAACTCCACACAGGCAGCCACCCGAGGCCGGAATCGAACCCGGGTCCTTGGCGCCGTGAGGCAGCAGTGCTAACCCAGTGGGCCACAGTACCGCCCATCATCCCCATTGCCTGAGTAAGTGAGTGTAAAACGGTGGCTCTGTCGTGTTGAGCAGGCCACTATTCTGCTCTCTGTCCATCTCTCAGGGAATGGTCGTACAACTTGGTGCAATGATGGTTCAGGGAACGACGGCAGCAATTGTCACCCCCCGAGATTCCTGCCCCTGACAGAATCTGAGTAAGTGGTGGTGGGGGGGGGGGCAGCCCCAAAACTCAAACGGTCTCTTTTATCTTTACAGGTGGAAGCCGGGAGCCCGCTGATCTGTCTGTCCCAACGCGCCAGCCGCTGGGTCTTGATGGGCATCCTGACCATGGCGCCCCGCGACTGCCAATCAGCCGCCGTCTACACCCGCCTGGCTCACTACATCGGCTGGGTAAAGGCCCGGACAGAGGCCACCGGCAAACCCTTCATCCCGCTCATCCCCGCCGCTCCTGATCTCCTCCAGCAGGAGGGGTCAGCATGGGGGTCGGGGTTGGGGTCAGGGCCAAGGTTAACGTCAGGGTCGAGGTCAGGCTCGGGGGAGAGACCAGAGACCGGGCCTGCCGCCGACATCGCGGCCAGGGCTGGGGGGCAGAGGCACTGGCGGTGGAAGGACAGGTTCCAGCCGGAGTCGCTGGCCAGGCAAGGGGGGACCCTGAACCGGGGAGGGGCGGCGACCCCCCTCCTGCTCCGGGTAACCTGCTGCGCCCTCTCCCTGCACAGCATGTGTCTGCTGGTCATCTAGCAGAGGCGGCGCGATCGAAAGAATAAAGAGGGAAAATAAAGCCTTTCTTTTCACCCATTGCTTTCGCTTCCTTTGTACAATCCGAGATAGCTAAGGCCATTCGGCCCATCCATCCCAGTGTTTATCCAACCTAATGTTTCCTCATCCCACCAGGGTGGGTCTCACATCATCAGCGTTTATGCAAATCCAGCCCTCGGGTGGAATTTTCTGCCCTCCGCCCCCCACCCTGCCCGCCAGCAACATATTTCTTCGCAATGGGGAGGGTGCCCTCTGTTGGCCGGCGGTGGGGTAACCAGTCCCACCAATGTCGCCAGGGTTTCCTGTTGCTTTCAAACACAAACATGCACACACACACAAACATGCACTCACACACAAACATGCACACACTCACACAAACACACATGCACAAACACACACATAAACATTCACACACACACAAACATGCACTCACACACAAACATGCACACACATGCACACACTCACACAAACACACATGCACAAACACACACATAAACATGCACACACGCACACAAACATGCACAGACACTCACACACAAACATGCACTCACACACAAACATACACACACAGGCACACAAAGTCACATGCACGCACTCGCACACAAACATGCACACACACACAAACATGCACACACACACAAACATGCACACACTCACACACAAACATGCACAACACTAACATGCACACACACAAACATGCACACACAGTCGCACACAAACATGCACGCACTCACACACAAACATGCACACACACTCACACTAACATGCACACACACACACAAACATGCACACACACACACACAAACATGCACACACACACACATGCACACACAAACATGCACACACAAACATGCACACACACACACAAACATGCACACACGCTCCCACACAAACATGCACACACACACACAAACATGCACACACACTCACACACAAACATGCACACACACTCACAGACAAACATGCACACACACACACAAACATGCACACACACTCACACATAAACATGCACATACACTCACAATCAAACATGCACACACACTCACACACAAACATGCACACACCCTCACACACAAACATGCACAGACACAAACATGCACACACACTCACACACAAACATGCACACACACTCACACACAAACATACACACACAAACATGCACATGCACTCACACATAAACATGCACACACACTCACACATACACACTCACACACAAACATGCACACACACTCACACACAAACATGCACACACATACACAAACATGCACACACACACCCATACACACACACTCACACATACACACAAATATGCACTCACACACCAACATGCACACACTGGCACACAAACATGCACACACACTCACATGCACGCACTCGCACACTAACATGCACACACGCACAAACATGCACACACGCACAAACATGCACACACACACAAACATGCACACACAAACGTGCACACACACACACAAACATGCACGCACTCACACACAAACATGCACACACACTCCCACTAACATGCACACACACAAACATGCACACACACTCACACACAAACATGCACGCACTCACACTAACATGCACACACAAACATGCACACACACACACAAACATGCACACACACACAAACATGCACACACACTCACACACAAACATGCACACACACAAACATGCACACACACTCACACACAAACATGCACACACACACACAAACATGCACGCACTCACACTAACATGCACACACAAACATGCACACACACACACACACATGCACACACAAACATGCACACACGCACACACAAACATGCACGCACTGACACACTAACATGCGCACACACTCACGTGTGTGTTTGACGTGAAAACTATATACAATTAGTGCGATTATGTACAGTGGTTGGGAAAGAAAAGTCCATGTTGACGGTCCGGAGTCCATCAAAGGTTCAGCCGGTCCGGTGCTTTGGTGCTTTGTTGGGAGCGGCGTAACGGTGGCGGCGAAGTCGGTGCTGGCGGTGGTGGAGGCGGCACCGATGGCGGTGATGCTGGCCAGTCATCGGGGAACTCCGGGAGCATGCAGAAATCCTCTTCGTCCTCTTGTGCGGAAAGGTGGGGTGGGGGTGGTGGTCTGGTGGTGTCAATATTGGTGACGTGGTGGGAGGGGGGGGGGGGTGCATGGGTGGGGGGGGGGGTGTTGGGGTGGAACCTGACGGTACCAGGTCCCTGAGTGAGACGGTATCTTGGCGGCCGTCGGGGAACTCAACGTAGGCATATTGAGGGTTGGCGTGGAGCAGGTGAACCCTGTCCACCAAGGGGTCCGCCTTGTGGAGTCGGACGTGCCTACGGAGAAGGACCGGTCCTGGAGCAGCGAGCCAGGTCGGGAGTGACACCCTGGATGTGGACTTCCTGAGGAAGGTAAAAACACGTTCATGGGGTGTGTTATTAGTGGAGGTGCACAATAGTGACCGGATGGTGTGCAGAGCGTCAGGGAGGACCTCCTGCCAGCGAGAGGCTGGGAGGTTCCTGGACCGTAGGGCCAGCTGGACGGCCCTCCAAACCGTCCCATTCTCCCGTTCTACTTGCCCGTTTCCCCGGGGTTGTAGCTGGTCGTCCTGCTGGAGGCGATACCCCTGCTGAGCAGGAACTGACGCAGCTCATCGCTCATGAATGAGGATCCCCTGTCACTGTGGATGTAGGCGGGGAAACCGAACAGTGCGAAGGTGGTGCTGAGGGCCTTGATGACGGTGGCAGACGACATATTGGGGCATGGGATGGCGAAGGGGAATCTGGAGTACTCATCGACCACACTGAGAATGTACGTATTACGGTCGGTGGGGGGGAGGGGCCCTTTGAAATCCACGCTGAGGCGTTCAAAGGGGTGGGAAGCCTTCACCAGGCGCGCGCGGTCCGGCCGGTAGAAGTGCGGCTTGCACTCCGCACAGACCTGGCAGTCCCTGGTGACTGTCCTTACTTCCTCGACGGAGTAGGGCAGATTGCGAGCTTTGACCAGATGGTACAAACGAGTGACCCCCGGGTGACAAAGGCTGTCGTGTAGGGCCCGGAGTTGGTCCACTTGTGCGCTGGCACATGTACCTCGGGAGAGACGTCTGGGGGCTCGTTGAGTTTACCGGGGCGATACAAGATCTTGTAATTATAGGTGGAGAGCTCGATTCTCCACTGAAAGATTTTGTCATTATTGATCTTGCCCCGCTGTGTGTTATTGAACATGAAGGCTACCGACCGTTGGTCCATAAGGAGAGTGAATCTCTTACCGGCCAGGTAAAGCCTCCAATGCTGCACAGCTTCAACGATAGCTTGGGCCTCCTTCTCGACAGAGTGTCGAATTTCAGAGGCATGAAGGGTGCGGGAAAAGAATGCCACGGGTCTGCCTGTCTGGTTTAGAGTGGCGGCAAGGGCGACGTCTGAAGCGTCGCTTTCTACTTGGAAAGGCAGTGACTCGTCCACTGCGCGCATCCCGGCCTTGGTATCCAACCCCGTGCTGTACCTGTCCTGGGAGTGTTTGATGGGGACAGTGTAGAGGGAGCTTTACTCTGTATCTAACCCCGTGCTGTACCTGTCCTGGGACTGTTTGATGGGGACAGTATAGAGGGAGCTTTACTCTGTATCTAACCCCGTGCTGTACCTGTCCTGGGAGTGTTTGATGGGGACAGTGTAGAGGGAGCTTTACTCTGTATCTAACCCTGTGCTATACCTGTCCTGGGAGTGTTTGATGGGACAGTGTAGAGGGAGCTTTACTCTGTATCTAACCCCGTGCTGTACCTGTCCTGGGAGTGTTTGATGGGGACAGTGTAGAGGGAGCTTTACTCTGTATCTAACCCTGTGCTGTACCTGTCCTGGGAGTGTTTGATGGGACAGTGTAGAGGGAGCTTTACTCTGTATCTAACCCCGTGCTGTACCTGTCCTGGGAGTGTTTGATGGGGACAGTGTAGAGGGAGCTTTACTCTGTATCTAACCCCGTGCTGTACCTGTCCTGGGAGTGTTTGATGGGGACAGTGTAGAGGGAGCTTTACTCTGTATCTAACCCCGTGCTGTACCTGTCCTGGGAGTGTTTGATGGGGACAGTGTAGAGGGAGCTTTACTCTGTATCTAACCCCGTGCTGTACCTGTCCTGGGAGTGTTTGATGGGGACAGTGTAGAGGGAGCTTTACTCTGTATCTAACCCCGTGCTGTACCTGTCCTGGGAGTGTTTGATGGGGACAGTGTAGAGGGAGCTTTACTCTGTATCTAACCCCGTGCTGTACCTGTCCTGGGAGTGTTTGATGGGGACAGTGTAGAGGGAGCTTTACTCTGTATCTAACCCCGTGCTGTACCTGTCCTGGGAGTGTTTGATGGGACAGCACAGAGAGAGTTGTACTCTGTATCTCTGTGCAGTGTTTGAGCCACTATGCTGGTTTACGTTGCTCTGCTCATGCAAACATTGGGCTGCGACGTGCCTTGTTGGAACTTGGCTGGTTTTGGAGTGGCATCAGCGACCTCTCAGTGGGTCACTGTGGGTGGGAACCTCATTAATGCAGAGATGCAGAAACACACAGGCATTCAGCCATAACAGCAAGGAGATTGAATGGGTTCCATTTGGCAATGTTCCACTCCAGATGAAAGAACAACAGTTTTTGACAGGGCCAACAATGGGAGTGTTTCCACCGGCCCGACTGATTAATCAGGAACCTGTTTGAAAACTTACAGAATCAGACGGGTGACAGTCTGGGACATCCCCACGGAGTCATGCATTGTTTCTTGAATGTCTGCATCACTCATTCCATCTTGCTTTCGGGCATTGATGCTGGCTATGTGATTTTTGGGAAATGTCCGTCACCCTTGGCCGGGTCAACCAGTCTTGGATCAGGTGTAAGCAGCAGACTGAAATCCCCCTCACTTCAGCATCGTGTCTGAGGCTCCTCACCTTCGCCGAGGGGCGGGGCATGACGCAAAGATTGCCCTATGAGGCCACACAGTCCAGAGGGTCTCCCCCAGGAAACAATCGAAACTCGGCATGTCCACATTGACTCTTACCAACTTTTACAGATGCACTTTAGAAAGCATCGTACCGGGCTGCATCACAGCCTGGTATGGCAACTGCTCGGCCCAGGACCGCAAGAAATTTGGCATGTCAGCTACGACTCTCGCCAACTTCTACAGATGCGCCATAGAAAGCATTCTTTCTGGTTGATCACAGCTTGGTATGGAGCCTGCTCTGCCCAAGACCGCAGGAAACTACAAAAGGTCGTGAATGTAGCCCAGTCCATCATGCAAACCAGCCTCCCATCCATCGACTCTGTCTACAATTCCCGCTGCCTCTGAAAGGCAGCCGGCATAATCAAGGACCCCACGCACCCCGGACATACTCTCTTCCACCTTCTTCCACCAGGAAAAAGGTACCAAAGTTTGAGGTCACGTACCAACCGACTCAAGAACAGCTTCTTCCCGACTGCCATCAGACTTTTGAATGGACCTACCTCGTATTAAGTTGATCTTTTCTCTACACCTTGCTATAACTGTAACATTATATTCTGCAGCCTCTCCTTCCTTCCCTATGTACGGTGTGCATTGTAACCCCATCTAACCGGCACATCTTTGGACACTAAGTAGAAATTTATCACGGCCAATCCACCTAACCTGCACATCTTTGGACTGTGGGAGGAAACCGGAGCACCCGGAGGAAACCCACGCAGACACGGGGAGAGGACGTGCAGACTCCACCCAAGGCGGGAGTTGAACCTAGGACCCTGGAGCTGTGAGGCAGCAGTGCTAACCCACTGTGCCACCGTGCCGTCCCTGGACTAGTTGGGCCGAATGACTTGCTTCAGTGTTCTCTGACCCCCGTAACCTAACCCTTTATAAGAGACTGGTTAGGCCTTAGGTGGAATATGATGGGTGTCAAACCTTCGGGAGGATTTAAGGTCCCAGAGAAGGTGCGGATGTGATTGACGAGGATGGTAGGAAGGAATCAGTTGTCTGGTGGAGGTGGGATTGTTCTCCGTAGAGCAGAGAGGTTAAAGGGGTGATTTAATAGAGTTTCTCAAAGTCATGGGCAGTTTCTAACAAGTAAATAAAGATAGGTGGTGGCAAGGTTGTATTGCCACTGGGATAGTTATCCAGAGTCCCAGATTAAAAATCTGGGAGACAAGGGTTCAAATTCCTCCATGGAAGCTGGTGGAATTTATGTTCAATTAATAACATTTGGAATTTCAACCAAATCTCCGTGATAATGAACACAAACTATCATCGATTGTTGTAAAAATCTACCTGGCTCACTGACGCCCCTTTTCAAGGTCAGCAAATCTGCCGTCTTTACCTGGTCTGGCCTACGTGTGACACCTGAGACTCCTTACAGAGCAGAAGGAGGCCATTTGGCCCATCGAGTCCGCACCAACCCTCTGAAAGAGCACCGTACCTAGGCACCCGCTCTACCCCTGTAACCCCACCTAAGCTGCACATCTCTGGTACACAAAAGGGCAATTTATCACGGCCAATCCACCCTAACCCGCACATCTTTGGACTGTGGGAGGAAACCGGAGCACCCGGAGGAAACCCACGCACACACGGGGAGGACGTGCAGACTCCGCACAGACAGTCACCTGAGGTCGGAATCGAACCCAGGGCCCTGGCGCCGTGAGGCAGCGGTGCTAACCATTGTGGCTGGAGAGCCGCCCAAGGACCCAGAGCAACACATAAATGGTCGAACAAACCACTCAGTTCAAGGGCGGCAATTGGGGACGCTGGTATGACCAGCGCCGGGCACAACCCATGACCAGCGCCGGGCACAACCCATGACCAGCGCCGGGCACAACCCATGACCAGTGCCGGGCACAACCCATGACCAGCGCCGGGCACAACCCATGATCAGTGCCGAGCACAACCCATGACCAGCGCCGGGCACAACCCATGACCAGCGCCGGGCACAACCCATGACCAGCGCCGGGCACAACCCATGACCAGTGCCGGGCACAACCCATGACCAGCGCCGGGCACAACCCATGATCAGTGCCGAGCACAACCCATGACCAGTGCCGGGCACAACCCATGACCAGCGCCGGGCACAACCCATGACCAGCGCCGAGCACAACCCATGACCAGCGCCGGGCACAACCCATGACCAGTGCCGGGCACAACCCATGACCAGCGCCCGGCACAACCCATGACCAGCGCCAGGCACAACCCATGACCAGTGCCGAGCACAACCCATGACCAGCGCCGGGCACAACCCATGACCAGCGCCGAGCACAACCCATGACCAGCGCCGGGCACAACCCATGACCAGTGCCGGGCACAACCCATGACCAGTGCCGAGCACAACCCATGACCAGCGCCGGGCACAACCCATGACCAGCGCCGAGCACAACCCATGACCAGTGCCGGGCACAACCCATGACCAGCGCCGGGCACAACCCATGACCAGTGCCGAGCACAACCCATGACCAGCGCCGGGCACAACCCATGACCAGCGCCGGGCACAACACATGGCCCATGCCGGGCACAACCCATGACCAGCGCTGGGCACAACCCATGACCAGTGCCGAGCACAACCCATGACCAGTGCCGAGCACAACCCATGACCAGTGCCGAGCACAACCCATGACCAGCGCCGGGCACAACCCATGACCAGAGCAGAGCACAACCCATGACCAGTGCCGGGCACAACCCATGACCAGCGCCGGGCACAACCCATGACCAGCGCCGGGCACAACCCATGACCAGCGCCGGGCACAACCCATGACCAGTGCCGAGCACAACCCATGACTAGTGCCGGGCACAACCCATGGCCAGCACCGAGCACAACCCATGACCAGCGTCGGGCACAACCCATGACCAGCACCGAGCACAACCCATGACCAGCGTCGGGCACAACCCATGACCAGCACCGGGCACAACCCATGACCAGCGTCGGGCACAACCCATGACCAGCGTCGGGCACAACCCATGACCAGCGCCGGGCACAACCCATGACCAGCGCCGGGGACAACCCATGACCAGTGCTGAGCACAACCCATGACCAGCGCCGGGCACAACCCATGACCAGCGCCGGGCACAACCCATGACCAGTGCCGAGCACAACCCATGACCAGTGCCAGGCACAACCCATGACCAGCACCGAGCACAACCCATGACCAGC